>NC_132912.1:111004531-111306242 GCF_047675955.1 Chlorocebus sabaeus
GGTTATTTCCTTTCTTCTGCTGAGTTTGGGTTTGACTTGTTCTTTTTTCTCTAGTTCCTTAAGGTGTGACTTTAGATTGTCTGTTTGTGCTCTTTCAGACTTTTTGATGTAGGTGTTTAGGGCTATAAACTCTCTTCTTAGCACTGCCTTTGCTGTGTCCCATAGGTTTTGATAGGTATTGTCACTGTTGTCATTCAGTTGAAAGAATTTTTAAATTTCCATCCTAATTTCATTTTTGACCCAATGATCATTCAGGAACAGGTTATTTAATATCCATATATTTGCATGGTTTTGAAGGTTCCTTTAGGAGTTGATTTCCAGTTTTATTCCACTTTGGTCTAGGAGAGTGCTTGAAATAATTTCAATTATCTTAAATTGATTGAGGTTCATTTTGTGGCCTATCAGGTGGTCTATCTTGGAAAAAGTTCTATGCACTGTTGTATAGAATGTATATTCCGTGGTCGTTGGATGGAATGTTCTGTATATATCTGTTAATTCCATTTGTTCCAGTGTATAGGTTAAAGTCATTGTTTCTTTTGTTGTTGTTGTTGCATTTCTGTCTTAATGAACTGTCTAGTGCTATCAGTGGCGTGCTGAAGTCCCCTGCATTATTCTGTTGCTGTCTATCTCATTTCTTAGGTCCATTAGTAATTGTTTCGTAAATTTGAGAACTCTTGTGTTAGGTGCATATATGTTTAGGATTATGATTTTTTTTCTGTTAGACAAGGCCTTTTATCATTGTATCATGTCCTTCTTTGTCTTTTTTAACTGCTGTTACTTTAAAGTTTGTTTTGTCTAATGTAAGAATTGCTACTCCTGCTCAATTTTGGTGTTCATTTTCATAAAATGTATTTTTCCACCCCTTTACCTTAAGTTTGTGGGAGTCTTTATGTGTTAGGTGAGTCTCTTGAAGGCAGTAGATAGCTAGTTGGTGAATTCCTATCCATTTTGCAGTTCTGTGTCTTTTAAGTGGAGCATTTGGGCCATTTACATTCAATGTTAGTATTGAAATGTGAGGTACCATTCCATTAATTGTGCAATTTGTTGCCTGTATTGTTTTGTTTTTTAGATTGCATCTTTGTTTCATAGGTCCTGTGAGATTTATGTTTTAAAGAGGTTCTGTTTTGACGTGTTTCCAAGATTTTCAAAATTTAGATCTCTAACTTTTAGAAGTTCTTGTAGTGGTGGCTTGGTAGTGGCAAGTTCTCTCAGCATTTGCTTGTCTGGAAAAGACTATCTTTCATATGTGAAGCTTACTTTCACTGGATACAAAATCTTTAGCTGATAATTGTTTTGTTTGAGGAGGCTGAAGATAGGGCCCCAGTCCCTTCTAGCTTGTAGAGTTTCTGCTGAGAAATCTACTGTTAATCTGATAGATTTTCCTTTATGGGTTACCTGGTGCTTTTGTCTCACAGTTCTTAAGAGTCGTTCCTTTATCTTAACTTTAGATAACTTGATGTCAATGTGCTTGTACGATTATCTCATTGAGATGAATTTCCCAGGTGTTCTTTGTGCTTCTTATATTTGGATGTCTAGGTCTCTAGCAAGGTTGAGGAAGTTTTCCTCGATTATTCCCCCAAATATGTTTTCCAAACTTTAGATTTCTCCTCCTCCTCAGGAATGTGGATTGTTCTTAGATTTGGTTAATGTAATTTCAGATTTCTTGGAGGCTTTGTTCATATTTTGTTACTTTTTTCCCTTGTCTTTATTGGATTGGGTTAATTCGAAGACTTTGTCTTCAAGTTCTGAATTTCTTTCTACTATTTGTTCAATTACATTGCTGAGACTTTCTAGAGCTTTTTGCATTTCTTTAAGTGTGTCCATTGTTTCCTCAAGTTTGGATTGCTTTTTATTTATACTATCTATTTCCTTGAGTATTTCTCCCTTCACTTCTTGTGTCATTTTTTGGATTTCCTTACATTGGGCTTCAGTCTTTTGTGGTATGGTGCTTAATAACTAACTTCTTGAATCCTTTTTCAGGTAAATCGGGATTTCTTCTTGGTGTGGGTCCACTGCTGGTGAGCTAGTGTGATTTTGGAGTGGCGTTAAAGAACCTTATTTTGTCATATTATCAGAGTTGATTTTCTGCTTCCTTCTCATTTATGTAGGTTCTGTCAGAGAGAAGGTCTAGGGCTGAAGACTGTTGTTCAAATTCTTTTGTCCCACGAGGTGTTCCCTTGATGTAGTACTCTCTCCCTTTTCCTATGGATATGACTTCCTGAGAGCTGAGCTATAGTAATTATTATCTCTCTTTTGGATCTAGCCACCCAGCAGGTCTACCAGGCTCTGGGCTGGTAATGGGGGTTGTCTTCACAGAGTTCGGTGATGTGAACCATCTGTGGGTCTCTCAGCCGTGGATACCAGCAATTGCTCCAGTGGAGGTGGCAGGGGGTGAAATGGACTCTGTGAGGGTCCTTAGCTTAGGTTGATTAATGCACTGTTTTTGTACTGGTTGACCTCCTAGCAGGAGGTGGTGGTTTCAAGAGAGCATTAGCTGTGGTAGTATGAGGAGGAACAAATGGTGGACAGTGCCCTAGAACACCCAAGCATATATGCCCTTCATCTTCAGTTATCAGGGTGGGTAGAGAACGACCATTGGATAGGGGCAGGGCTAGGAGTGTCTGAGTTCAGACTCTTTTTGGGTGGATCTTGCTGCGGCTGCTGTCAGGGATGGAAGTGAAATTTCCAGGTCAAAGGAGTTATGTTCCTAGGAGGATTATGACTATCTCTACTGTGTCATGCAGGCTGGCAGGGAAGTGGGAGAAATCTGGCAGGGAAGTGGGGGAAGGCTGGCAATCGCAGGCTTCACCCAGCTCCCATGCAATCCAAAGATGGGAGTCTCACTCCCATCATGCCCCTGACCCCAACAACACCGAGTCTGTTTCCAGGCAGTGGCAAGCAGAGCTGAGAACTTGCCCTAGTCTACCTGCTTCCCATCTGCAAAAGCAAGTATGGCTTTTCTTCTCCCGCTTGTGGAGTCTGCACACCAGATTCACGTCCTTGCCTGAGTTCCACCAGGAGGCTTCTAAATCAGTTCAAATTGTTACAAAATTCAGCTGGAAATCTCCTCCCAGTGGCCCTTGCCTACTGCCTCTTGCCACCCTCCTGAAGGACCCCTGTGAGGTCAGGCAAAAACGGCTTGCTCAGGGATCCAACGAGCTCTCAGGGCTTTTCCTGCTGCTTCCTCTACCCTTGTATTTCATTTGGCTCTCTAAACTGACTCAGCTCCAGGTAAGGTCAAAATCTTCTCCCATAATCTAGGCCTTCAGTTTCCCCAGTTGGGGTGTGTGTTTGGGGGCAGATGATCTGCCTTTCCCACCTCCACAGTTTGGCCACTCACAGTAATTCGGTTGTCTTCTGGGTCCTGCAGGAGCAATCTGCTCCCTTCACGGGACCTGGGGTCCTCTCAGGTTTCCTGATTTATTCCTGCAGTCATTTTGGAGTGAAAATTCACAATGGGAGCCTCTACATGCTGCTATGTCCATCCGAGTTGGTGCTGCAATGTAGTCCTGCCTCCTGTCTGCCATGATCTCCAAAGCTCACTTTAATTGTGCTGAAGATATGGAATTAATCCTCTCCCTCTGCTGATATAATATTTTGTAAACATAAATGGGTAAAATATTCACAGGGATTAGGTGGATCATCAGGAGAAACGTAGAGTAATCTTTAAGGAAATTGAAGCCTGTGTCAAAGACCAAGTAAGTCAGTGATTCTGACAATGACAACAAAACCAAATACCTCTGCTCTTTGTTTCCAATCTCGTGGTTTTACTAGTTTTAGCTACACCTCAGTCTTAATCCAGTAATACAAATAGAAAATCCTGCGACAATGTTTCTAGATTGTTATTATAATTCCCAGTTTTAAGAGAAGGAAATTGAGGTTTAAGGAGATTAAATAAGTTGTCTAAGGTCAAACAGCTAGTATGTTAAAAAGATAGAATTTAAGCCAGGTTTTACCTGGAGATTGCAAAATACACGTCTTTCCACTCCTGTGGCCTGAACTAAGAAGTCAGTCATCTATTCTATAAAACTGAAATAGCCTTTATCTTTGTGCCTTGCCTATGCTTAACCCGACATCTGCTTTATTATTTGGTCCTAGACACTAGCTAATTTATAAAGAAAAATGTCCAATCAATTTCTATGAGCCATTCTAAAAGAGAATAGGTGACAGTAGGGTTCCTTCAGTTTCTCACCTGGTGGTGGGGATAGGCAGAATGGCACAAAGGAGTCATTGAGCAGCTGGGGATGCCAAAGCCCTGAACATCTGGCTGGTGTGTGATGGGAAGTAAGGAGGCTGGTATGGTCTGTACCCATTACCGACTGAAATATGTTAACCAGCCCACCACACCAAAGGAAGGCCTGGCCTGTCCCATCCACAGATAAAATAATTGAGATATTCTTCAATACCCTGGAACACTAGGAACCCCTTTATCCGAATAGCTTGGAAAATGCCTGGACCAGGGCCGGCTGTGAGAATAAAGAGTCAGATGAGTTTGGTTGATCACACTTTTTGGAAACTCTAACAAAGTTGGAGATCTTTTCCTGGAAGTTGTCTTACTTATGACATTTATTAGTCCATGAGTCCCATTAATTATTCTTCTGGGAAAAACAAAGATGATTATAAAGCCAGTATCATGAATGTGATCCCTGTTTGGAATGCTTAGGTTTGCTGTCTTGCTCAGACAGCCTTCAACTCCAACTAGGTTTCACATTAAGAGGACTCTGCCAGAAACTGTGGATGAATCAAAGTTCATTTCCATTACTAGAAAAAGCACATCTAATATTAGTTCAACTGGTTATGGGCTAGCAGATTTAAAACAATTCTGTAAAAAATAAGGCATTTTAGGTTTCTCTCTGGGACAAGTTTATTTTTACTTTTAATTATACATGTTCAATAAATAATCTTTTCTCAGCCCTCTATTCACATAATATTCATGATTTTAAATGCCCCAAAACTTTTTTCTAATCTACCTCACCTACAGGTGTAGGAAGGATGTTTAGATACAGACCATAGAATGCAGATGTACCCCTTCCTACTCTTCCTACAACTCCTGGAAAAGGTAGACCAACTATCAGTGTTTCATGTCTAAGACGTTGAATAACCTGTAGACAGCCACACATCTTTGAAGCAGCCATTTTCATGCGTTAGCCATCTATGTCCAGACTCTGTTCTAGGAAACTCTACAAAACGCTGCAGTACTGTCTCCTCATTTCAGTCTCTTGAAGTGTATGCCAATATTCTCTTCCTTTTTTAGGATGACTATATTTTACCCCCCAAATCAGGAACTTTTGGGAACAGAAGCAAAACTATGGTCATCTAAACAGGATTTGAAGCCTGATTTTGCCACTTACAAGCAATAGTTTTTGAAAAGTCTCATTTTCTGTGGTCCTCACCATAAAATGACTTTACTTTCTCAAAATAGTGAAGATGAAATGAGATAATTCATGTTAATTACTCAGTCCTGTGCCTTTCAAATAAGCACTTTAAAAATGCTTGTTATTATTATTATTAAAAATTCTTAATATCTTTAGGCCAGAATTCAGAGGATAGCAGGGCACTTTGCAGGAGAAGAGCAGAGAGAAACAGCCTGGCTTTTTCCAAATACGAAGAATTGGAGGGTATCTTTGAAAGTAGGTAAGTTTTACCTGTCTTTTTGTATTTTGTCTGTAGGAGACCATTACCAAAATAAAATCACATAATTAATAGTGAATTGAAATATAGATACTGACCCAAACAAACAGAACACTATTCATCATAAACAATATATTTAAGATTTTTCTATATTGAAATAGAGAGCTGCATCAAACTTGTTAACTGTTTTGCAGAATTAGACTGGAAGCATTTTATTTTTTTTAAACCATCCTACTTTATGGATGTCCAAGGTTCTGGAGAAAGGTCATGGGATAGGATGTGGTAAGCATATCATTTAGAGGAACACTATGAGGCCGGAGAGAAAGGAAAAAAAGCAGAGCATTTAGGGCCATGTAGGTCAAAGTAAGAAATTATTATTTTATTTAAAATGAAGTATATAGAAATTTAAAACATTTCAGTGGTATGTTTATCGACACTGGACTTTGCTATTGCAGCATCGTTGTTTTCAACATCCTTGTACATGCGGCTTTATACATATTTTAAAAATAGCTCAGGGTAATAGAATTGATAGAAGCAGAAATATCAGTTCAAATGATTTGCACATTTAACATGTTGATAGGCATTGGCAAGATTCCCTAAAAATATGCCTCACTCTCAGCACTAGTATATGAGAAAATCCACATGCCCACTTGGCCAATTCTTAATTCTATTTTTAAAGATTTGCTAACCTGTTAAATGTCAAATAATACAATGGAGTTGCATTTTAAGTGAGATTAAGTCAGTGAAAAACATACAGATTACATATAGGCAAAACTACCTTATGAAATTGTAAAATATAATATATGTTATTTGAATGTAGTCGACTCTTGATGATAATCCTTACGTACCTGAAATGTAAAATACACTGAACCAAAACAAAAACAAATCAGCAAACAAAAGGAAAGTCTATGCCAGTGTCTAAGAACTCAGAATCAGTCTATTTTCAAGCTAATTGCTAAATGCCTAGGATGAGAGAGTGATAGATAAGGAATTGTAAATAAAATGTTCAAATTTGCCCATAAGGTTCACACCATTCTGCTTTAAGACTCTACAGTATTCAAATAAGCAGTCAAAAGACTGCTTATTATTGAGATAATTAATAAAGCAATATATAAAAGTACCTATCATAGATCTGGCACTTTGAAATGCAAATATTAAAAATCAAATTTTAAATATTTAAGTTTTGTTCGATGAGACTGACATTTCTTTCCACTGTCCTTCATTGTTTTCAACATTGGCAACTCCTCTTGTTATAACAATAACAAATTATTACCTATGTATTTTGGCATTGGTTTCAAGACCTTTAAAGTGACATTGGAGTGTGAATAGGTAGGAAGGGGGTTTTACATGCTAAGTTATAAAGTCAGAATTAAGTAAAACATAAATGGGTTTCAATACCAATATAGACAATGACTTGTAATTTAATTGACAATTATGCTGATTCCTCATGAGGTTAAGAATTTTTGACTTCTGCATTGCTCATTTCTATTTTTATGAATTGACCACTTATATTCTTGAAACCAACTTCTATTTAAGTTGTATTGATTTACAGTAGTTCATTGTGTTTGCTGTATGATGTCTCCATCACTTATCTATTGTTTAAGCTTTGTTTATACAGTCTGTGAGATATAGAATGGTTTTTAGTTGATAGTCATATCATTAAATCCTTCCTTTATGCCTTTAATTGTATATATTTACTTAAGAATTACAATGCTATCATTAGAGTGAATAGGCAACCTACATAATGGGAGAAAATATTTGCAATCTATCCCCATCTGACAAAGGGCTAATATCCAGAATCTACAAGGAACTTAAACAAATTTACAGGAAAAAAACAACCCCATCAAAAAGTGGGTAAAGAATATGAACAGATACTTCTCAAAAGAAGATATTTATGTGACCTAAAAACATACGAAAAAAAGCTCATCATCACTGGTCATTAGAGAAATGCAAATCAAAACCACAATGAGATAACATCTCATGCCAGTTAGATTGGTGATCATTAAAAAGTCAGGAAAGAACAGATGTTGGAGAAGATGTGGAGAAACAGAAACACTTTTACATGGTTGGTGGGAGTATAAATTATTTCAACCATTGTAGAAGACAGTGTGGCAATTCCTCAAGGATCTAGAACCAGAAATACCATTTGACCCAGCAATCCCATTACTGGGTATATCACCCATAGGATTATAAATCATTCTATTTTAAAGACACATGCACACATATGTTCATTGCAGCATTGTTCACAATAACAAAGACTTGGAACCAACCCAAATGCCTGTCAGTGATAGACTGGATAAGGAAAATGTGGCATATATACACCATGGAATACTATGCAGCCATAAAAAAGGTTGCACTCTTGTCCTTTGTAGGGACATGGATGAAGCTGGAAACCATCATTCTCAGCAAACTAACTCAAGAACAGAAAACCAAACACCACATGTTCTCACTCATAAGTGGGAGTTGAACAATGAGAACACATGGACACAGGGAGGGGAACGTCACACACTGAGGCCTGTTGGGGGATAGGGTGCTATGAGAGGGATAGCATTAGGAGAAATACCTAATGTAGATGACAGGTGATGGGTCCAGCAAACCACCATGGCACGTGTATACCTATGTAACAAACCTGCATATTCTGTACATGTATCCCAGAACTCAAAGTATAATAATTTTTAAAAAAATTAAATAAAATTAAATATCCAGTTAAGAGAAAAGAATTACAATGCTCTCTACATCCCTCATCCTGTATGATCTTCATAGGAATCTTTGAGGTTCAATTTTATGAATAAGAAAATGATGGTACTCTGAAGTTAACTGTGGTATTTAGGGAAGAGTCTAAGTTAGAAGATCCAAGATTTAAGCATTAGAAGATCCAAGTCTTCTAACTATAAATTCTCTGTTGACTCCTCCAGCCATGAAGTCATGATGTAGTATTGCAGGGTCGGGGGGAGGGGTGGGGGAAGTACCTAGCCAGCTAAATGGGCAAGAAAAACTTCATTGAAGACCTTTGCAAGAAGTAGAAGAAATGGAACTCAATTACCCTGGTACAAGTATGTACAATTATTATTTGTAAATCCCATTTTTAAAAGGTGCAAAGGTTTTTAGGCAACTGAGTGAGCTAGCAGAAAAATCCTGGAGAGCTTTAAGGGGGAGCAGCTAATGTGATTAGGCCATCTGTGTTTGCTCATTGGTGGATATCAGGTTAAGCTACCACCCTCTCACAGAGACTGGGAGATAGAGATGCTATCTTTCTTTATAACTACATTTCAAAGGATGGATCCCAGGTACTGAGAAAGACATTCCTGGCTTATAGAAGACTTACATTTCAAAAGGGCAAATAAATAATTTATAAGTTTTCTTATGTAAACACTCTAAGACAAGGGAGGTCAGGGGCCTGTAGTCAAGAAGAACTCTGTCTAAATTTTTCTCAAAGTAAGGGAGAATATAAGGCAATTTTGGCCAGTAAAAGGGCTGAATATATTTGCATTTTGAGTACTTTTCTAGAAAATGACTTATTATTAAGTGTGGTTGTTTTAGGATTCTTTTCTATGTGTTTGTTTCAAGTGACAGATTCAATTCTAATTAGCTTATTATCTTAATAGTTCAGACCCAGAGTGGTACAGGTGCTCGAATGATGACACGAGAACTGGCCTTTTATTATATGGTCTTTTCATCCATTTATCCAGCTAAAAATGTTTCTTTGTTTCTTGGCTATAAGTTACCCAGCACCTGTTTGCATGTTAAATCCTTTCTCTCCTGCTAGATGGGCTCTCTGCACATGGTGTCCCATGCAAACAGGCTGGTAGCAAAAGCAAGGTTGCCATGACCCATCTCAGTAGCGCACTCAGATGTTCATTTGCCCTAGACAGGGCAGATGTCTCATCCCTCCGTTACCCATCCTCCCAGCTCTTCTGTCTGGAAGAAAAGTGATTCTTTTGCCACCTGGGCAAGGACTGCCTCGCCAACCCCCACCAAAAAAATAGGGAAAAAAGTGTTTACACATTAAAAGTCTTCCTTCTTACTCCTTGCAAATTTTGAGCCAGTATCCTAAAGAATTGGTTATGCTACAGGTTGAATTAACTCTGATGGTCTGGGTTAGAGACTTTTTTATGTTTTGCTTTATTTTTTATTTTTTGCTCATTCTTCCTAGTCACTAGGATTACAGTGAGTTTACAAATGACTAACTGCAACTGAGAAAAAAACACAAATAAGCACTGCCCTGGGAGAAGGCCAGTGGGAAGAACATTGGCTGGTTGCTGAGATATCAGGTGCTCCTCCAGTGATCCATTCAGCACAGCCCTTTGGAGGCAGCCACTTGCCGGGTTTTATTTCAGTGATGCAAGAGAAATGAATCTGAATCTATGATCAGTAATTCATGCTGCCCATTGGATTTAACCTCCAATCTGAACCTTCTTTAAAGGGTAAACTATAAACCATACTAAATTATTTAGAAATAAAGTTTTAGGATTACATATTTATAATTTGCCAAAGCTGGAAAAGGCCTTACATTGGCCTATATTACTTTATGAGGGAGGAACTTAAGGCCCAGTGGGGTTACATGTTTGGCCTAGGTTTACATGAATCCGAAGAAATAAGAAAGCAGACCTCCATTGCTAGTTTCTCTTTTAGCTTTCCTATTTCCTACTCACTCATTTCAGAACTCATTTGATTTTTCTCTAAATCCCAAAAGAAATCAAGCCTACAATGAAATTTCTCCTTTCTTTACATAAATATAGAAATGTTGCAAGTTTTCTTTAAAATCCATATATACCACTGATTTTCTATTATTTGTTCATCTCAAAAATCCAGAGAATGCACTAAGAAACTGAATCAAGAAACCTGTGCATTTATACAATTAATGCCCAATGAATCCACTTTTGTAGGTGAGTGTAACACTGTAAAGAGACAGAGGAGTTCGTCACACAGGTGATAAAACGGACACCCTTAGTTTCTCAGAAACAGATGGATAGAGCTAAACAAAAATCTTTCAAGATCACCTAACATGTAAGTAATGGAGGTGGGTTTAAACTTAACGTTTCTCTGTTAGAGTGCTTGTTCTTTGATTCACATCACATTAAAAGGCAAGAATTTACCTTTTCTCATCTTCTATGATTCTTAAGGAAGAATTTGACAGAATCGTATCGACGAAGGTCTCCTAAAAGAAGAAATGGAAAGAAGTGGTTTTTCTAAAACAGTATTACTGATTTCTGGAAAATACACATTTTAAATAATATTTTGTACTTTTAGAAACAGAGAGAGAAGTCTAATGACTTAGGAGAATTAATAACAAGAATAGTAGTAGGACTAGCCTATAAGCCAGACATCTTACCTTCAGGGCCTGAATACTTTC
Organism: Chlorocebus sabaeus; assembly: GCF_047675955.1. NCBI lineage: Eukaryota > Metazoa > Chordata > Mammalia > Primates > Cercopithecidae > Chlorocebus > Chlorocebus sabaeus. Next base: position 111,015,516 of record NC_132912.1, read on the forward strand.
CACCACATTCTGCTGCAAAGAGATGGAAAGAGAGAAGGTCTCATTGATTTTGACATTAATGATTTATTCCCTAAATAAGCTACTTTTTTTTCCTCATAAAAGATAGTAGATCATAAAGGTGGACAGTTGTTACACAGCCAAGCTCTGGCAGCCACTGGTGCAACTTAGGAATCATGGTTTCCTCCCACCTGCTCTCAGTTTCTTTCTCCCAGACAAAATACAAAAGGAACAGCAGTGAAAGAAACCCTACACTGGGCAAGGGTCATGCCCTAGAAGTTTTCTGGTGGGCCTCATAGGGGGAGCTGGAGGCTTGACTGCTTTGAGCTACTTTTTGGATGAATGGCCAAGGAAGAGAGGACCGCTGTGCATCACTGTGTCCCTTTTGAGCACAGATCTATGTACTTATTGCAAATTTAGCCTCTAAATGGTATCTGCACCTTGCAAATCTCAGGAATGAATTGTTTATTTTTGGGTAAATATGAGATTAAACATTTGTAAAGAGTTTTATGAAGTTTCACCATGCCTATCATCTCATTAAACTTGTGCAAGCCCCATTGAGTTACTATCCTAACCTTTCATATGAAGAATCTGTGTGGACTTCAAATTTGTCTTTCTATTTTCAATCTGTTTCTTACCAATCTGATTCTGTCTTAACGACCTTTAATTATTTACTCAAAAGTTGCAGAAATCTGAAGAAAGCATTCAGGGGCCGTAAGTCTTAATATTCCATATGCTCATGCTGAGAATGGCTCTTGATTTATAGGTATGCTTTCTTCTATGAGGAAGACAGATTACAGTGGAAACATGTGCTCCTCTTCTTACTGCAGATAAAAGGAATCTGCATTTGGATGAATACTTCATGAATACATTTGTGTTCTTGACTGGTAACTTGTGATCTATTATTTCTCCATTTGGTGTGGCAATTGCCCACCTGCAATGACCTCTTTGTGAAAGTCCTCGATTACCCTCCTTTATTCTTTTCAAAAAGTTATTTCTACTTTATCCAATTCATTTCAGGGGCTTTCATTTTTAAACAGGATGAATTTTCTGTTTTAGACAAGGTATTCTGTGTACGGTAGAGAAAAATGATAGAAGCAGGAGACCGTGACTCTATTAATGTGCCCATTAAATGTAGCAGCCTTTCCATTCAACTACAGCCTACACATGTGAAAACTGGTACCTCAGCCCACTCTGCTTCCTCTAGAGAACTTTGCTGTGCTTTATTTCATTACTCTTTCTCATTTCTATGATTCTAACACTACTGGTTCACCATAATTCTTCCTAGATGTTTTTCCTATTGACAAACCAAAGTTGCTCCCAGCCCTCTGGCTTAGTGAATTCAGAGTTCCAAATTCACTCTGTAGGCTACCTGAATTTTTGTGTGTGTTTGTTCTTCATCCTTACCCCCTTGTTTTCATAATTGAAGACTCCTTAGAAAAGAAAGAATCTTTGTAACACCTTACAATCCAGTATCCCCCAAATAGACAAGGAGAGCTTGGGTCATTTCTTTTCCCCCACTCCGGAATCATCAAGTTGTATGATTTGCACAGATTATGTTCCATCTATGGATATTCTTTTAAAGAAATAGCAGACAAGATGTACTGTTACACAGGAAGAAAGATCAGAAATCCAAAATTGAAATGGGCGTGAGAGAGAACAAAATCAAATTCCTTGTATTTTACAGATAAATAAATTTTGATGTTAATCTTAAGATTTTAGATCATGGACTCCATCGAGAATCTGATAAATCTACAGACACATCAGAAGAAAATGCGTGTACTAAATTTTCAGGAATCTTAAAGATGTACTAAAGCCCAATTCCCCTTGCATAGGCCAAGTTTGCCCAAGACTCAGTATAATTGGTGTTTAGATCATTAATTTTGGTAATTTGTATAGAACACAAATTAATTGTCTTATGTTTATCTTGCATTCTTCTTTAGTCTTTTCAAGCATATTTCATTAATATGTTTACATAAGATATACACAGAAAAAAACTGGAAAGAAATGTACTGGAACATAAGCCAAATTTAACAAATAAATATTTTTGAGTTTCCATAGATTATTTTTGAGTTTTTATAAAAAGTTATATATTACGTTAAATAAGATGTTATGTTTAAAGTTCATATATAACTATATTTGTCAACCAGGAAAAAGTTTTGCTCAACAAAAATTCTAATATTTAGTGTGTAAACAATCTTCATTTATGTCACAGCAAAACTGAGAAATTTGTAAATCAAAATTCTTAACCAGATACATCTGAAAGTGAAAAATTATCAGGTTATTTTCCATGCTAAATAAAGTACAACCTAGAAAGAAAAAGCAGGCCCTCCTCACCTGAGTGATGAATGATCATAAATAAGAAATGTTATAAATGTACTGAATCATGAAATAAAGCTATTATAATTAATCATGAAAATACATCAAATCTGCTGAAGACAGATAAAGAAAAAAAAATGGTCTCAGCAAAATTCCAAGCTCAATAAAGAGTTTAAAAAGAGGCTTCAAAGGTAAGTGTTTACAGGTGACTTCATGTTCTCCTATTTAAAAAAAAATCCTCTTATTTAATTCCACAGTAAAGATATATAATATTGCTTTGTCTGGAATGACAGACTTAGGTTAAGTACTTCAGGAAGTCTCTGCAAGACAAATAAATGAGTATATATCACCATGTCAGAAAGCTACTGAATAAATCAGTGAATATGTTTTTCTTATTATGTTCAACATAAAGAGGCAGAAGATGTTGAGAACTCAGGCATTTGCAGCAATGGAGAATTTGTCTGAAGTAGCTCGTGAGACAGAGTCAAGATCTGGGTTCATTACTGGTAGGTCAGAGTCTGATTATGAAAACCCGTGTTCATACCTGAGGTCTCCACAGAGGACTTGGTTGCTTGTATGTGTATGTGTGTGCAGAGTTGGTGGGTCAGGGGGCAGCATGTGTTTTCGTTACTGAGGCATTTTATCATCAGAGAAAGCTTGTCATAATCCTTGATCTGAACACGAGGAAAGGGTAAATTATCCAGGATTAAAAGCAAAACAATAATGTGAAAGAAGTTAAATTCAGGAAGCATATGTCATCAGTTTGAGGTTGGGAGGTTAAGAAAGAAAAAGTTCTGTTCTCAGCTATAGCATCAATTCACTGAATGGCCTTTGGGGATTCATAGAGTTGGAAGGTGGATTACATGTTGTACTTGTGATGCTTTCTATTGCGAGATAACCGCAACTCATATGAATTTATGAAATAAAGAAGTGGGGAGGGAGGTTAATAGCTTACAAAGTGTAAGTAAAGAAAAAACAAATCATGGAGGTGGGCCATCAGACACATCTGAAACTAGAAGTTGGAGCAGTAGTAATGTGGCCCATTGTCTGTTATCGTTACTCAGAGAAAACAACACTGGTCCATTCAAAAGAAAAAATAGAAATTTCATATTTTATTTTTTTAAAAAGCTATTATCTCAAGCATGTCCCAGAACCAAGTAGGAACGATGGACGGGATGTGTGACCTTTTAAATCCCGCGTAATTCTAAGAATCCATGACAGTGTGTAAGTTTTAGAATATCCAGAATGTTGGTTTATTTTACTCTGTTAAGTTTGTTCCATTTCTTAGTAGTAATATTATTATTATGTCAAGAGAGCTGTTTCAGTTTCCCTAAGGTCAATTACTAAGAGGCAGTAGTAATCTGTTGGATAATTGCATAAGGTTTGGCATCATAGTGTTCTGGATTCAGAATTATCAAGCATTAATCAGTTGTGTAAATTGACACAATTTATTTCACTTTCCTTAGCATCAGTTACAGAATTTACAAAAGGAGAATAATTATATTTCTTACATTATAGTTTCTGAAGATTAAATGAGCTCATGAATATCAAGTACTTACTATGTACCCACATATAGAAGGAGCTCAAAAACTATTACTGCTGTTACTATTATTGTTGGTTTTGCTGCTGCTGCTATTACTATTAGTACTACAATTTCTACTGTAGTAATAATATTAATATCTCTTTTCACACAGCTATTCATTTACCACTACAGAGGGTTGAATGCATAACAACAGGAAAATATTACATATTGCACGTCTGACAACAGTATTTCCAAGACTGATCACTGCAGTTTCCCTTGAATGATGGATACTACTACCCTCTGTCAGTGATTGCACCACAATCCTGTGTTTTTACAATAAAAGTTATTTGGCTCTATCCCTTTGTCAGGTCATTTTTTCATGGTTAGAGGTAATTTAAGTCATGCAAAGAAAGCAGTATAACACAAAAAAATGCCTGTTTGTCTTTAAAACAACTGTACCAAATTTTGAATACTAATTCCCAGAGTGTCAATAGGAAAGATAAACACCATTTACCTACTACTTTCAATTTTTCCATTTGATCTCAACTGTAATCCTGTGAGATAGCTATGATTAATAACACAACTACATAAATAAGACAGCTAAAGCTATATAAATGGCACTTTTTCCATTTGAATTCTAAGTGACTGGTAGAGCCAAATGTTGATTGTGAGTCTTTGGACCAAAAAAAGCTGTTCTTTGCACTACATTCTGTATTGTGTAATCCATTAGTCTGGTCAGCCAATAATTTGCCATATTCGTAATTCACCACATCTCACTCAATTTACATTTGAAGGATTTGGTTAGAGCCCTCATTGGCTTAACAATTTCTCTCTCTTTCCTCTTGTTTTTTTTTTTTTTTTTTGAGACGGAGTCTCGCTCTGCCGCCCAGGCTGGAGTGCAGTGGCGCAATCTCGGCTCACTGCAAGCTCCGCCTCCCGGGTTCACGCCATTCTCCTGCCTCAGCCTCCCGAGTAGCTGGGACTACAGGCGCCCGCCACCTCACCCGGCTAGTTTTTTGTATTTTTTAGTAGAGACGGGGTTTCACTGTGTTAGCCAGGATGGTCTCGATCTCCTGACCTCGTGATCCGCCCGTCTCGGCCTCCCAAAGTGCTGGGATTACAGGCGTGAGCCACCGCGCCCGGCCTCTTTCCTCTTGTAAGTATCTTAAGAACACAAATTAATGCCCTAGTTCCATCTAGCAAGGAGCTAGATACTACTGAAGAAGAGAGAAGAGATGTTTCTGGTGGTGGAAAGTCAAGGGAGATTTAAGGTTTCAGGAACCTTGATTGAGAATGAGTTAGAAAAATAGGAGATCCAGAGAATTTTCCTTGGGTGAGCACATAGGTAGTCCTACAGCTCCTTTAAGGATCTAGAATTGAGGTCATAACATTTGTGTGATATAAACTGAAGTAGAGTAGAAAAGAGTAGCCACTCTAGATTTTTCAAAGTTCTATGCCTTATAATGTGAAAATCAAGCTCAAATGGAAAGTCATGCTTTCCATACATTCTGATTCTCTCTGTCTCTCTGTCTCTCTCTGTCTCTGTCTCTCTCTCTCTCTCTCTCTCTCTCTCTGTGTGTGTGTGTGTGTGTGTGTGTGTGTGTGTTAGGCTATAAGACTAGAATAAATATTGGGGCTTGGATTCCCCCTTCCCTTCCATGATAGTGGTTTATTGATCCTTACTTATCTTCAAATAGGATAAAATAGAGGTTAAGTTTGATAATGTGTAATAGATACTTTCTCAAAATGACGAGTCTGTGGATTTTCTTTAGAATTAGGGGATGGCTTTCAAGGTTTTACCTAATAAATATTTCCCTCTAACTGGGTACACTCTGGGGATATTTGATTTTTTCAGGATTTAGCATCTTTTCTAAGTGGTTTACTGAAGTGCCACTAATGTCCCAAAATATACAAAATGCATACATATCCTGCATCAAATCTCTTCTCTTACACACATTTTGTGCTTTTACTAAGGATCGTGCATCTGTGTTCACCTTTGAAATCCAAATGGCGTGGCCTTCAAGAGCATGGTCATCCTTGCCAAGTGTTAGACACTCTTTGTTTTCTATTATAGCACCTGTCCTAGAACTTTAAATAGACTTTTTTTTTTTTTTTTTTTTTTCCAAATTACCATGGAAGTGTTAGGAATTTAAGTTTTGGTATACACAATTTGTTTCTCCAGGTCACATCTGCTTGGCATTTAAAAATGAGGTAAACAAACAAAACAGAATTTCTCTGGCTTTTACTCCTACATATTGTTGCGGATGCTGCAGCAACCTCTGAACTCCCTAATATATGTAGGGAGTCTCCTTGTAAGGACAATGTTTTGAATGGACTCACTGGATTTGTCCCCACAGGGCAGGGAGGTGGAACACTTTTGTTGCCATTTTCAGCTGATTATGTTATCTGTGAATACACATATTTCCACAAGCTACACGTGTGTGGGGAGAGGGGACTGCTGCTCTCTAGTTCGTAAGCAGAGAGGGTCCTCCCATTGTCTCTATCATCTGGCCCTGCACACCTGATAAATTTCAGCTCTCTCCATTCAGACCATCAACTCCATGAACCTGCCGTGTGAACTACCTAATGTTCCTCCACTGTGTCAAAATCTCTGTGACTTCTGTGGGTCTCACTTCCAGCTCGAATTTTCCTCTGCTTCCATTTGCTCTCTCATTCTTAATAATTCTTGACTTATGTCCACAGTTATTTCCTTCCAAATCCTTCCCAGGTTCTCCTAGACATGTTCTCTGTATTTTTCCCGTAAGGACTCTTGCCTGTACTATAAATGTCTGCTTAATTGTTTCCACTGCTGGATGGTGAGCTCTTGAAGACAGAATATGGTGATAAACATCGTTTTATTATCTGTGTTTTGCATAGTGCTTAAGATGCAGCAAGTACACAATGAAGACTTGTTGCATGAATAAATTAATAAATTTCTCACTCAAGTTCATTGTAATTTCTGATTGCACATAATGTTTTGGCCAAAAATCATAATTTTAGACTTTTAAATTAACTACAAATCCTATCAAAACTAAAAGCAGAAAGAACAGTAGGAGTTTACTGAAAGTAAAAATCAAAACAAAACCCAGTGGGAATTCAGAATGGGAATGTAGTTAGTTAATCCATGTCTGTAAATATAGTACTATAGCACATATGTGAGTGGGCCAACTATTTACTCACTGACTAGGAGAAATTCAGCAAAATTATCTGATGGAGTCATTCACCTAGTACACCCTAGGGACTATTCTATCCTGACAAAAATGATCTGTGGCAAGTGCAATTTCTATGTGTTCAATTTTTTTTTTTTTTCTTAAGTGCATAGTTTCCCAGCCTCCTGGCCTTTCCAGCTCCTGGGGGAATTTCTGATGAACTGACAATGTAGCCAACATATCCATCTAACCTCTTTGGAGATATACAAATAGAAGTTGTACTGGAGTCCACAGCTCCATATTCTCATGAATTGAAGAAGCTGTTGCAGAAACGGGTTTATAAATGTAAATACTAGAGCTGTCTTAGAATGTATTTGAAGCTTCTCTCAGCCCCATAATTTCGGGTGGCCTGAAAAAGTTTCTGTATAGACAGTACAAAGTGCTTCCCAATGTCAACCTCTTAATCACATTGCTCTCTCACTCAATGATAAAGCTGGAAATCTCTCAACAAACCTTTCCACTTTTGTATTAGCAATCACAAAATGCAAGAGTCCCCTGAAAGCCATGTTGGGCCAATCAATGCTGAGCAAATCACAACAGGAATCCTGTGGGCTGTTGATGGAAAGTAAAAACCTCATTAAAAACCAACCATTCCAAGATAAGAAGAAGAAGATGAGATCGGAATTTAAAGATAACATCTTTTCATGCAAAATTGATATTCGTGTTTTGAAAAGAAATGTAATAGTAATAAGTATATTCATTTTTTAAAAAAAGACATGAAGAAAGCAAGGAAGCTTTTCAATTAATGTAAAATCTGATCAAAGCTAAACCATGTCATTAAAGTATGAAAGAGGCTGCAGAATGCATGAGACCTCTGAGTAATGTGTGGCATTGGTCCATGTCACGGCCTGGGAAGCTTCTTGGTTCAGTCTTAGCCACACATCAGCCACAAACAACAATCTATAGCTTGTTGCATTGGCAGTGTAAGGATAAGAAACTAAGGCAATTAATTGAGGGAAGATGTAAGAAGAAAGTAATTTATTTTTTAAATGGGCAGAGAGATCCAATCTTAGTGACTAGAACAATAAACAATAGCAATAAATGGCTAGTGGTTTTTGAGATTTTACTATTTGCCATCTCTTGTTAAGCACTTTCTATGTGTTAGTTCATTTTAATTTTAAAGAAGCACTGTTTGCCTTTCTCTGTTGGTCATAAAGATCACCTCTGTCTTATGTAGCCCTGAGTGTGAGCTGAGGGAGAGGCCCTGGTGCAACTGATGGATAACACGAAGGTGAGCAAACTGGTTGTGCAGCATAATTGGGTTCTATCCCGGATGTGATATTTCCATCTCACAATAAATTGCTACTGGGTCTTGCTTTCCACCATCTCACAATGCTCTATTATTATGAAGACCTAGTGACATGCTTTTTAGAGGAGTGTACAAATTCACGCTGTGATTGGCACAGCCTCGCTCCAGGACTCTAGGAATCTCTATCGTGAGTCTCCATTTGAAGCTTGTGATCAATTCCATGTGACATGTTGTCCATCCTAGAAACATTTAGTAACATAAGCTCTGGATGATCATGTGCTACAAATGACAGGGCTGCCTGAACTGCAACTTGAGCCTGCTTCACAGCTTTCTGTTCTCTGGGCTTCCTTCAAAGCCAGCAGCCTTGTGGGTCACTTGGTACCTGAACTTTTGCAGTTTTCTTAGGAGTGATGTTTACTGTCTCCAAAACCTGGAGAGCCCTGCAAGGTGTTTTGCTTCCATCATTGTTGAAAGAGAGATGAGATGTAATAATGTGTTTTTTATTTTGGATGGAAAGTCATAGCCAATCACAAATCATTGACCTAAATATTTCATTGATGGAATGCACCTCAAACTTTGTAGAGTTTATTCCTGTCCCTCTGGCACATGTATAATAATAAGGTCTCAGATATGTTGCTACTTTTGGCACATACAATGTAGTAACACAATGTCATCAAGACACTGTACCAGTAAAATGTTCTATGGAGGGTCAGATGGTCTAGATCTCTTTAGACTGTATTATAACAGAAGGTGGGGGAAGTTACATAGCCCTTTGGAAAGGATATAAATTAATCTACTGTTAACTTTTACATGAATGAGAAAAGTTTGTCTGTGTCCTTTCTGATAAGGACGGAAAAGCATGCATTCCCTGGAGTAATAGAGGCACACATGTATCCTGAGTGTACGTTAATCTGCTCTAGAAAAGAGACTGCCTTACCACTGCAAATGGAATTGAGGTTACTATTTGGTTGAGTTTGCGGTAGTCCACTAATTTTTTTCTGGAATATACCTAGATTTTACAGGGACCAGACTGGTGGAATAAATGAAGATTAAAAACACCTCTGCTGAATCTTTTACATCTTTCCGGATGGCTCTAATTTCTGCCACTCCACTCTTAATTTTGTTTGCACTTTCTATTTTGACTAGAGGGCAAAACTGGCTTAAGAAAATCCTAGGATTTTCTAGTATAATTTTTCTTACCCCACTGTACAAGCAACAAATGTGGAGCTTGGGCTGAATTCAACAGTTCTTCATATGTTTAGATATTCCTACCTCCCTAGTGTCTGGATAACAGGGTAAATCGCAGTATCCCTTTAGGGTAACTGTGAGAGTGTCATTTCTATATACACGCCACACTGTTGTGAAATATTCCTGGAGGCCTAGCCTTTCCTTCATTCGAAGGGTTCAGGATCAGGAAACTGTCTTGGGTCTAGAAACTGGGCAAGGAATTATAACTTTTTATTGGGGAAGTTGCTCTCAGACTCCTAATTATTTGCCTTTGTTTTATTTGTATAGAATAGTAAATACTATTGTTGTCTGACAATCTTCCTTCCTTTAGAGACACAGAGCTCTGCTAACCATCCTCATGATCTCTACAGGTCAGACTCCTCTCACCGCAACTCTAGTCTTACTGCTCATTGTAATAATTCAGCCTGCCTTTTGTCTGGACCCTTGAATGCCACTGCTTCATTCCTATTGTTTCAGAGGTCTATCATCACATTGCTATTAGTGAGGCCAGTTCCATACTGACATCTTCTGGTGATACTGGTGCCTCTCTTATCAGCCCATTCCGCCTCGCTTTGGTAACATAGTGCCCGCCAAGACCTATTGAAGAATATAGCCATCTGGTAGTTTTTCTGGCCTTACTTATTATATAGACTGTAACATATATTCTCCTCGAAATATTTTGATTCACTCTTCTACCATCTGCTGCTGCAATTCTAACCTTTCTACTTTACTTAGTGCAGACCATCCCTTTCAACAAATGAGCCTACCTAGCAGTGTGTTAGTCCCATCCTTTCTGGTCCTTTCCAGGGTGTTAAATACGTTATCTTTTATGAGTGCTAGCAAATCATAAACTATCCCTCATCCAATTTTGTCTTCCAGTTCCCTCCCCTCCTCCAGCCAAAACTCTCAGAATCTAGTACTTCCATAAGTGCTTTTCTGGTTCACACTGGAAAGAAATGTTTAGGTTTGGAAGTTACAATGTACAGCACCCTTTATTCTTCAGGAGGTCTAGCATCTTCCTGGCCATATTGCACTGTGACTTAATCCTTATTATTGGACTGGTAGTAAGGAGAAAAAGTAGGATCAGATTGTGGAAAAAGGTGAAAAGGTGATATATTTTCTTGCAAGGGAGTGGTCACTGGATTATTGTCTAGCAGAGGTGGTAGGGTAGCAGGGTGACACTAGTCTTTACCTGTGAGAAATGAGCCATTTTTACTAGTCCAGAGGTTTCATTGTAATCAGAATTTTTTTTTTAAATCCATGATCAGTCCTGATGTTCTCATTCTGTATCTCCAGGTCCTGCCTTGTTCTAATCTGTGTCATTACCTGGTATAGAAAACCCAGCTAGTTTGAAATTTCAAACTTTTCTGAAGCTCTGCTACTTTTAAGATTAAGGACGGAACCTGGTATGCCAGTTTTTCTACTCTCTGGCTACAGGAAATTTTAGTCACTTTAAATGTTGTCAAAGAGGACTTCTGGCATTGTTATCTACCAATTTAATTGTTTATTAACCATGCTCAGTCTTTCATTTTCTTTTTACAGTCACCAACCGCTCCTGCCTGATGCCACTAACAATGTCAAAAGCAATATTTTTATCCATATTGTCACAACTAACCTAACCTAAATATGTTTGCTGCCCTGTGCTCAGTCAATAGTTTCAATTTTGGCTTGCAAACAAAATCATTATATCCTTAAATGTCTAGTAAAATATTCTATCCTCTCTAGGGAAAATCCAACATTAATCCAGGTGTCAACATGGAAGAGTGTGAAAATGTGGCTTTTTATTGTTATTAAATAATTTCAGATAGTATATAGATTCATTTTTATTATCTATAGGATGGTTTGTTTCTTTCATATAAAATATCTTTCAGGACTGCTCCTTAATGTCATCTTCAAATCTATCTTCTGGCCTCATTTCCACATACACTTCAGCATACATGATTGCTGCCCCATACTCCCTTATCTCTGGGTGATGGATGCCCTGAAATGCCTGACCTGTGGTCCTTTATTGTACATTTTTGTCTGAGAGCATGCCTGAGCCAAGGAATGCAAGTCTATCCAGTCCTAAGACCATGTCTAAATCCTTTCTGCATTCCATGAAGCAAAGCAAAATGTCTGGCCTCTAGTTAGTTTGCTAGAGAGTTGATAAATATCTAGGATGCAAAGTGCATCATAAAAAAAGAGCCAGAGAGAAAGTTAGATGCTTCTAGGTGTGAAGTGGAAAATTGTATACAAAAAAATTTGAAAGTTGTCAAAGTATTAGGGTGTGAAATTTTACGTATATGTTTTTTCTGTTTTGTATTTATTTTAAGGAATATGTAATAATACTTGTTTAAACAAATTAACATATAAAAATTAAGTAAACTTCCCAAACAAAGAAGAAATATATTAAACATCAGTATCTCTGTAGGGGATCCCTCCATTCCACACAGCAGTAAAGAAAAGGAGTTGCCCCAGTCTCAGTGATTGAGATCTGCCTTTATCACCAGCCCAAACTAACTTCTCAGGAGGATATTTTCAGGTAGGATTCCCAGCAGGCTTACCTTGTTAGCAGTGTTCCTATGTTCCCGGGGCAAAAATGTATATAAATATTTTTGTGATGTTATCTTGATACTATTTTCATGCAATACTTTATATAACTTTCAGAGATTATGAGAATTAAGGCAATAGTTACAAGGTTCCTAAGCTCGTTGGACCTAAGGCTCTCAACTGTATAAAAGAAACTATTATTTACTACCTTGGACAAAAGCAAAATAATTTCCTCCCCATGTAATATAAACTTTTTTCCTGACTGTGTGAGGCAGGAATGGAGGGATTCACTGTTATTTAAAACAACAAGAATCAACATGGTTGGCCTGTGCACAGGCATGAAACCCTTCTGCTAAGATAAAGGCAGGAAAACAGTTCCAAAGGAAACATGATGACATGAGTGTAGCTTGGAATCTGCAAAATTGCACTTGAGATTCAACTCTGCCACCAACAAACTACACGGTAGTGGTCAAACTGCAAGTCTCTCTGACTTTTAGTTTCCCATCTTAAAAGTTGTCTATTTCCCAGGGAAGAAGATGGAAGAATAACACTGGAAAAAAGAGACTGAACGGATTGGATGGTCAAAAGACATGAAATCCACTGAAATAGCCAGACAAAGTTAAATAACGTTAAATGAAAATGTGCTGCCTGCCAGAATTTTACCATAAATTTAAAAATCAACCAGTTTGATCATGTCAGTCACCTATATTTTCTCTGTTACAAGCCCATTGACCTATTTCTAATTGCAAAAGTAGAGACTGTCCTTCCGTAAAAAAAGATCTCAAAGCAATAACTATTATTCAGAACAGTTAAGTGCTCACTTAATTTTGTGATAGTATTTGTGAAATACATTTTATTTCAGTTATTTTATGCTTATAAGAACAATGTGGAGCAAGAAAAATCATCAGCCACATATAGAGTTGAGTAAATAGAAACTTTTATAGGTTCTGTATTCGTCCATTCTTGAACTATAAGGAAGTAATGGAGAAGAATTTGAATCAAGGCCCATCTCCCAAACCTGGGTTTTTAACTTCTCTAGTATACTATCCTGAAGACAGTGGAGATTTTTGCATATTACTTGGCTGTGAGAAACTCTTCCTAAAATGAGAAATTTGATGTGGAAGGCAAAGCACAAGCTCTGAAGTCAGAAATGCCTGAGTTTGAATACCAGCTACACAATTTCATGGAGCCACAGAAAATTGACCAAAACTTATCTGAGCCCTGGTTTCTTCCACTGTACAATTAGATGGAAATACTATCTTTGAAAGTTTGCATATGGTTTATAAACTAATATTTAGAAACTAATATGTGGTTTAGAAAGTAACACAATGCCTGGCCCATATTCAGTATTTTGCAAATGGTAATAATGGTTTTGCTATTATTGCAAATAGAACTATTTTATTTAGTATAAGAATAAATGATAAAATTGTCATGGTTGTATCACACAGAGTTTTGTACATGACGCTCAGATGGATATATCAATCCATATTTTCATTCCCGCAGCATAATGCTATGAAAGTTCATGCAGAAGGGGAAGAATAGCTCAGACACTACTACTGCTAAGAGCATTAATAGCCTACATGTATAGCACTTCCTACATGCCAGTCATTGTCCTAAAGGTTTTATAGACAGTTAAGCCACACCAACTCTATGAGGTAGGTATTATTTTCACATCATCCATGTTGAGGATGAAAAATTGCTGCAAAGCAATATTAAATAACTTACTTAAGGCCACATAGCCGGGAATGGATAGAGCCAGAACTCGAAGATAATTTGGTTCTAGACTCTGAACTCTCAACCACAACTGGTTACTGCTGCAGAACTCCTAGGAACTGCAACAGAGATAATACAAGAAGGGAAGGGTAATGGTATAGGGGCACTTTTGCATGAAACTGATGATTTTTCTTGCAAGTAAAACAAAGCAAAGTAAAAAAAAAAAAAAAAAAAAAAAAAAAAAAAAGAGAGAGAGAAGAAACAATAGAGAACCAATGTAGGATTTCTCTGTCTTCCATTTTTAAAGCTCTACATGCTTTGCTGGTGAGTGTGTGTGTGTGCGTGCACATGTGTGTGTGTGTGGTGGTAGTAGCAGTAGTAGTAAAAGAAAATGCATAAACACATTTGGGCCTGGAAAATTTTTGCCTTAGTGAGAAATAATTAATTGTGCAACCATGTAACTAACATACATAGCACTCTTCAATAATCAAAGTTCTTGACCTATGTCTAATTCTCATACTATGCCTTTGAAAAAGGTTATCATCGCATCAATTTCCAAATAAGGAAGCAAAATCTCCATTAGTTTTGGCCTATCAGTCAATCTGTTCTCTGACTCTAAGCTCCACACCTTTTATTTTATAGGTATAGTAGGTATGGGCATGTCCTGCTACTATGTACCAGACTGTTCTAGGCACTCAACAGATGGAGATAAATAAGACACAGCACAGCTTCAGCCTTGAGTGTCTCCTCACAAGCTAGTGGAAAAGAGAGACAAGAAGATGTACAACCATACAATATGTATAATTCTCTAATTTTTGAAAGAGAGCTAGAGGGGAAGAGTACTGAAACGAGGGTAAGAAGATAAATCATCAATAAAGTTCTAAATACAGTAATGACTATGGTTGTATAGAGGTATCAGCCTTGCTGTTACCTAGCCATCTCCAACCCTCTGTGACTGACCAACGAATACTTATTTAGTCATTTCTACAAAACAACTGACTTCATTCCTGGGCATCAGAGTGCACAGATCATGTGTCTTTATTGATATATTTTTCTTGGCATATAAGCCCTAAGTAAATGTTGTTTGTATAAACTCAGTTGTACTCCCATATTACTCTCCAATTTCGAAAGGTGGTGCTGTGAGGCAAAAGAGAGTTTAGAACATGAAGAGATATTTTATTTCCTCTTTTAATGCCTCATATTCACAGCATTGCCATCACAATGTACCCTTCAAACTGCTGCAGCAGCCTGTTGAGTTAAGGAATGACAAAAACAAGTTTCCCTGTATTCTTCATTAAAAAACAATTCAACAACACATTTTCAGAATTAGGCAATGAATCATTTGTTTCTAACGTTCACAGAGGGTAGTAGGCTCTATTTCTAACATGTGTAGCACTATCTTGATGAATCTTAGCCAACTACTCAATTCCCATTGCTGCTACCCTTGATGTAGTAATTACACAGCAGAATTTTTCCCCAGGGAGGGCATTTAATAAAACATATATCATCAGTTCTAAGGAAACATCATAGTGAGACTCAGTAACTACTAAAAAATGTGCAACAAGTCTGGTCCTGACCCAGTTGTGCAAATGAGAGAGACAGAGATGGGTAACCTGGGCAATGACAGCCATACAGAATCGAAATATTTAACACTTAACTGTGGGCACAGTTTTTCATCTATAACAAATCTTCAGAACACAAACACAAATACATGAACACACACACACACACACTTCCCAGGAGTTACCAGTGGTTGAAATTTGATTGTAATTACCTTTTATGTCTTCCTCCAGTTCCTGATTACCCTCTGTGTAGATAACTTTAGCAATCAATAAGTGGTTAATAATAAATGATTAAGAGGAAGGAGGAGGATAAAGGCAAGATACTTAATCCTGAGACAGGATAATCAGTTTCTATGTTTCTGTAAAATCAAGAATCACCTCTGCATATAGTGATGCTACAGGGATCCCTGGAGTGTGGAAAATTCCAAAGAGCTTTGGAGTCCAATAAGCCTGGGTTAAAACCCTAGCTAAATTGCTTTGTATAGACTCTCAGTACTTCATCTAATTTGTCTGTAAAATGCATGGCAGAGCTGCTGAGAACTTTGACTGGGGCCATAAACATGATAGTTCTAGCTCAATATTTTCTACTACATCAGTGAAAGGAACGCAATAAACAGTTTTCTCTTCTGCTCTGCTACCTGTTAGTCATTCAACCAGTAGTGGGGATGGTTTTATATTGAAAAATCCACTCTTTCAACCAATGCACCAGAATGATAAACAGGTGGCTAAGTGGTATCTCAGCTTCAGAATTTAGTTTTCAAAATGTACTTATGGTATGCTTTATCATGTGACAGATGCTCTTTTTAAAGACCCTCAACACTTTGACCGTCTAGAACATGGAGACATGTGTTGAGCTTCTTGAATCACAATGATAAAAGGCAAATGTGAACAACTAGTGAGAACTAAAGAGTTCACACTCAATTTTGGATTGTTACCAGATGTCCAAGGAAAGCCAACTGCTTTTAGCACAGGTTACATCTGCTTAATTAGCAGTGAAAAGCATCTTTAGATGACCACAGAGGAATTAAATAGCTACAGATAAATGACCAAAATGAGCTCAATGATGCTATATCAAACAGAGGGGAACAGAACACAATCTAGTAACATGACTGCAAGTAGAATTGCAGGTTAATAACCTTGTATTTTACAATTTAATGGGGGCACAAACAACACCAGACTGGAAGTAAATGTGCATATCCTGGCACTTCAATAAATAAATAATTTTAACACCAATTGCAACTAAAATGCCTTTCTTTAATATGATCCTATAATTGCACAATACCTTGTTCAGTGTCTGTTTCCTAAATGGGCTACAAATAAAAGCAGTTGACTTAGCTAAAATGGCCGTAAATGTAACTTCATACATTTCTTCTGTTGGGCTAGTGACTACTGAGCATAGTAACTATATCTAATGGGATTGTTATTGTTTGTTTATACATACACAAGAGGAAAAATAGCATTACAGTGAATTGGATAAATCTGAACCCCTCTTGCACTAAAAGAAGCACCACTTTTTTTTCTGACTCATTCCTCTTTCTGGGATGATAACTGTTGCCAAGTATTAAAGAAATGTTTTGGTTATCCAGTTTTGCCTTTTGTCTACCTTCTCCTTAGAATTAGGTAGACAACTCTCTGGTCAGAAATGCTACTGAACCTGTGAGCTTGGCTCTGACTTTGTGTAAACCATCCCCCAGGCTAATGCTTCCCCTTTGGGATCCTCATCTTCCTATGTGTATTTAGCTCTCTTTTAGTGCTATTCTCACCACATATATTCATTAGCCTGTTTAATGTGGATTTCTGAGTCCAGGAACAGGACCTTATTTGTATGGTGAATGCTCTAAAAATATTGACTGCCTGGAAAAAAAAAAAAGAAAATGAAAGAATGTCAAATTCAAACTGTCTACTTATCACTAAAAGTTAATATGTATGTATTTCCTTAACCAACAAATGCTAATTTAGCATCTGTCTTGTGGGAGAATCTCTATATAATTTCACCTGCTAAACTGAGCATCAGAAACTGTATCTGCCCAGACACTTTTTTAATCTAACTAGTATTAATACAAAGATATCATCTGCTTAAGAATTTCATCTTAAATGTAAGATGTAATTGCTTCTTTCAAAAAATTAAATACTTTGCAAAAAAAGAACATAATATTAAATCTAACCAATACACAAAAATCTTAGTACTAGGTGCTTCACTGAATTAAATATTAAGATGTTACTCCTCACTAGAGCCCTAAGCAAAAATGTTCTGTTATTATCCTATTTTACTGATGAGGAAATGGAGGCATAGATTAGAAAACATCATCACTTGTTTCTCTGCAGGCAAGTGATGGACCAAGTTTAAACCTCAACCAAATGGTTCCAGAGCTGGTGTGTATCACAACCTCACCGTATGACTCTCAAAAAATAAAAGTTATGAATTTAAAGGAGGGAAGTCATTGATAGTTAAGAATTAGAATTAGAGAGACCAGAGAAAGTTTCAAAGCAGAGATGAACTAAGCCATTACACACAAGCAAGATTTATAAGGGCAGAAGGGAGCAGATGAAGGGGCTCTATCAGAGTGAGAAAAATAAGCACAGATGTGCAAATGAACATGAGGTGGCAGGAGGAAAAGGCACAGGTAAGCTGTAGTGAGTGATAAGGCTGGACAGAAAACTGTAGAAGACTTTGATGCCAACTCAAAAATCTTCAGAGGTTTTTGCCACCTAAGCACCACAGACAGACAGTGCTGTTTACCAATGTTTACATACCTTAGCTCCACAGGATAATGCCTGCTTCTTCAAGAAAGCAACATTTGCAGAGGAATAAAGGACTCAGATCACGCCCCGTGCTACCTGCCTGACCATGAAGAATCATGTAAGGGTCACAAAAGGCCTATAGGAATGTGCTAATCTGAAAAAAGGCACTCTCTCCAGATAAGCACATGCCTTATTAAGCAGATGGTATCTGTACTAGTTGGATAAAGAAAGTGTCAGGGCTGATATAGCTACTGATACTCAGCTTGGCTAGTGGAACAAAGGCTGGATTTCAGTGTCCACTCAACCCCTCGCCAGGCTTTTGCATACTGCCAAGTTTGACCAACATTGTATGCCACAGACTCGATCACAATACAAACTTTTTGTATTTGATTAATTACAAAGACTGTTTATATATGCACATATTCAAAGTACTCTTTTATTCTGTTCAAGAAACCGAGAAACTATCGATGTTTAGTAGGACAATAATCAGTTATAAAATAATTCTTAAGTATGTGGAAATACAATCTGAGAAACTTTTTTTTTTTTTTTTTTGGAGACAGAGTTTTGCTCTTGTTGATCAGGCTGGAGTACAATTGCACAATCTCAGCTCACTGCAACCTCCACTTCCCAGGTTCAAGTGATTCTCCTGCCTCAGCCTCCTGAGTAGCTGAGATTACAGGCACCCACCACTATGCCCAGCTAATTTTTGTATTTTTAGTCAAGACAGGGTTTTGTCATGTTGGCCAGGCTGGTCTCAAATTCCTGTCCTCACGTGATCCACACACCTCGGCCTGCCAAAGTGCTGGGATTACGGGCATGAGCCACCATGCCCGGCCCTGAGAAACTTTTAGAATCAACTTTATAAAGTTATACACAAAGATATTCACCATGATATAATTTATACTAAAATAATATTGGAAACAATAAGGTAATTGTATTCATGTAGTGAATAATACAGCAGCCATTAAAATAGTTACATTTTGTGTTTGTAATTCCATAGGGGAAATGCTTATATAATATTAACATTATGAAAAGGATTAAATTGTATGTAGAACTTGCCAGCGAACCATGTTTATTTCAGGTAAATCTTTTAAATACCAAGAATAAAGTTGGTTTTATGGTGAAATAATTTTTAAAATCTTCGTAGACTTTTAAATTTCTGGAATCTTCTACACTGACATGTTATATGTATTATTTTTTAAAATCTCAAAGAAATTCACTTCAATATACACACGCTTTCTGGCATTTGCACTAGCATCTAAGCTGGACAAAGGAAAGAGATGGTACATGAGTTTTACTTTGAAAGGGCTCACAATTTAGTGAAAGACAGGAAATAGAAACATAGCTAAGGCAGAAGAAAATGTGAAGAGCAAGTGTGTTTGACTGTGCTAGAAAATAAGTAAATATATAAATATTTAACCGTGGCAATTGCAGAGGGAGAAATAATATTTTTAGGAGATTTGACAGATAAAGGAGATTGACAAAGGATAACATAGTTATCACCCTGTTGGAAAATAAGAGAAAAATGCCAGCTTATGCCATGCCACTGTAAATACAAATAAGAATAATTTCCAGGTTAAAATTCAACAGTTACTACTCCAGTAAGATTAAATAAGATGGAGGAAGATAGATTGGAGGAAAAATAGAGATATCATTTGAATGTTCTTTACTCAAGAAATTTTGGAGTGGTTCTAATAAATTTATGATTTTATTATTTATCAAAAAGTCCCACCTTGAGAATTCTGTTACAGTTGATTGGTGAGTTAAAGTTTTAGAAATACTTTATCATCTCCTGCTGCCTACTATTATTTCCTAAATTAGGATTTTGTTTATATTCTAGTTGTCAAAGTAATTATGTTATTATGGGAAAAATCTCTTTTCTTTATTTGGTCTTAAGGAAGTCTAATGAGCATGGTCAGTGAACCAAGCACATAATGACTCCTTGTTTGAGGTTGATTTGTGTTCCCAAAATGATATGTTGAAGTCCTAACCCCCAGTACCTCAGAATGCAACCTTACTTGGAAATAGGGTCTTTGCAAATGTCCTCAAGTTAAGTTGAGAACATTAGCTGGGCTCTAATCTAATACAACCAGTGGTCTTATAGGAAAGGGAAAGTCAGACAGACACATACAAAAGAGAATGCAGAGACACAAGGCAAACAGCCTGTGCAAATGCAGGCAAAGGTTTAACTGATATATTCACCAACCAAGGATGCCCAGGATTGCAAGCTATTGGCAGAAACCAGGAGAGAGACAAGGAACATGTTCTTCCTCAACATCCTCAGAATGATTCAACCCTACCTACACATTGATTTCAGACCTTCAGACTCCAGGATTGGGAGAAAATACATGCATGCTGTATTAAGCTAACCAGTTTGTGACATTTTACTAAGGCAGCGTTAGTGATAGAGGCAGAAGACAGACAAATGCCTAGGCAGATAAGGGTGGGTCCCCAGTGAAACCCGAACTTCAAGTTGGAAACTGTCTCAGGTAAATCCTTGGACTGCATTGAGAACCTGTTTTCCCATTTGGTGTGCTTTCCTCTAATTGATCCCCATCCTTTACCTACTTTAAATATACCTACCCTTTCCTAATTGGTTTTCTACACTGTCATCACCACATGTGAGTGGTATCTTCACTTTGACCGTTTTTGCATACTCACAAATCAATCAGCACACATTCCCTATCCTGAGCTCATAAAATCCCCAGGTTCAGTCGTATTAGGGAACTTTCCTGTCTTCAGGTAGGAGAACCACCCCCCTGCATCCCCTCTTTTTGCTGAGAGCTTTCCTTTTGCTTAATAAATGCTACTCCACTCATTCACTCCTTGATATCCACATACCTAATTCTTCTTGGTCATGAGACAAGAACCTGGACTGAGCTGAGCTAAGGAGCAAAAATCCTGCATCATTTTTGTGTAGTATGGAGATTGGAGGAAGGATCAGTAAAATGTGGACACAAAAATCCTCTTTCACTTTTGTTTTTCAGCCTTCTTGTCCTCAAACTTTTTTCTGAAAACAGATGGAGCACTGGGTCTATGCTAGCCAATTAAGAATGAATGGCACAGCTGTAGACACTGCCACCCACCCACTATCACTCTCAGGGGTTGGGAATGTTGGCCTCATTCCATTCCAGAGGGGTGTGTGTGTGTGTGTGTGTGTGTGTGTGTGTGTGTGTGACAGAGTCTCCCCAGCTAGAGTGCAATGGTGTGATCCCAGCTCACTGAAGCCTCTGCCTCCAGGGTTCAAGTGATTCCCCTGCCTTAGCCTCCCAAGCAAATGGGATTACAAGCACATGCCACCATACCCAGCTAACTTTTGTAGTTTTAGTAGAGACAGGTTTCACCATGTTGGCCAGGCTGGTCTTGAACTCCTGACCTCAGGTGATCCACCCACCTCAGCCTCCCAAAGTGCTGGGATTAAAGGCATGAGCAACTGTGCCTGGCCCCAATCCATTGTTTTTTTGAATGTCATTTTCCCTCTTCCTTTCAGGGCTGTTATGGCACCTACCTTCTTTTATGATATTGGGGATGTTATTGCAAACTGCCGAGATATTACTAGGTAGAATGAGCCTTTGGCCCAGCCATCAGATATGCAATTCAGAACAATGCGATTTCTGTCTGTTTTTACAGGCATCCCCACCCCCTAACTTAATGGCCTCAGATAGCACGAGATGGATGGGTGAGTGGTAGCTCCCTGCTGCCACCCCATCCCCTCCCTGCTGGGGCTCATGGCCATTTCTGCCTCATGCACACACTGCATACAACAGCCATGTGGGGCTGGAATGAGCTGCAGCTGCCATCTGGACCACAAGGTGGTTTCGGGGGCTAACGACCCAGTGCAGCTGGCTGGCCAGTTTTTCCTGTTTGCTGTCCCTTCCTGCCTCATGCCCATGGAGTCTTTCCTCCTATGGCTGAACCAGGAAGAAGGTACAAACAATTATGGGTTTTCTACCCTGTTGGAGGAACCCATTTGAAAAACATCGGAGGCTTTTGTTCCTTCAGGCATCTTCCTCACCCTGCACTAAAGATGTTTATTTTTTCCCCCTTTTCTCCACTATGTCAGGAGTTAACACATAGCCCTGTGAATACCGGGAGCTTTTCTATATGAGAGGTTTTTTTTTTTTTTTCCTTTTGAAAGGCATCTTGCAAAGCCAGGACCCCAATTCACAGTACTGCCTTTTCTCTCCCTTGTTTCAGGAGGGCCACCTGGGACTTAATGAGTCCATGAACCCTTCTGAGGCACATTTTTGTCCCAAACTCAATTCCAAGATTTAGACTGAAGCCCTAGCAAGGAAAACTGGATCCAGAGGCAGATGACAATGGAAGTCAAAAGGCACAGTGCAGGTGAGCATAACTGATACCTGCCAATTAGCCCCCTCATCCCATTTCATGGACAGAGAACATGCTAGCATCCATGGCATAGGTAAGGTCTAGGGAACTCAAAGATTACCGACAGCAGGGACAATAGGCAGCACATGGGTAAATGCGGATAATTCCCACCCCATGCCCCTCTGTTAACATGGGTGAAAGCCACAATGGCACCCACAGGTGGAACCCTGCCCACGTCGCTGGGACTCAGGGATGTAAGGACAGAAGAAAGAAATGGGGACACTTCTTCTTTCTCTCCCTCACATACCCAGTAATTGGCTGGGAAGAAAAAGAAACTAGGGACGTCTTGTTCTTTTCTCCTCTTTCTGGATGGGTAACCAATCATCTTCAGTCTGTATTTCACTCAAATGCCTCCTGAATCACTGTGATTCCTTTGTGGGGAGGAGGGGGAAGCCTTATTTCTCCTTTGTCCTCATCTGTCCTCTCTTCGCAGATGAGTAATTGTATCCTGTACCACGGGACACTACCCTTGGATGCATCCCCCAAACTGAGAAAAGTTAATTTCCCCAAATCTTAAACTGCTTGGCTTAAAATTGAACTCAGAGGAAGGGAATCCAGAAGCGTGACATGCTGGCAAAAAAGTAGAAGTTCTTACCAGTCAGACATCTGGCCTCCCTCTCCCTGAACATACCTGTTGAATGAATGATAAAATCACTGTTTATATCCTATGTAAAGTTATGATTAATGGGAAACATTTCTGAGGCTAGTCTTGAGCTGTAGCCAATCTGGTGCACCCTGTGGGTCTTTCTGTACGGTTATGTCACAAAGAGGGGTATCTTAGGATGGAATGGAGGCCTAGTACCCCATAAGACCACTGTTCAAGCCAGCTTGGCAAACTGGTCAGTAACAAACTTTGCTGCAGGTCTCCATCTTGTTTTATGTCCTTGGAAGCTTGATCATGGCAGTACTTTCTTTTGATCTCCATTTTTTTTTACAATGGTGGCCCAGGTTCAATCCCGGCTTAGGGAATGGCTGCTTTCTGGTTAATATCTGTGCGACTTTTGCCATTCGCTGATTCCCTTCCTATCCATGAACAACTTCTAGTTTCCTTTTTAAAATATTCCTTTCTCTGAGCTACTTTTACAAATTCTAGATTTTGTAAAAACTACTTATCACCTTTTAAAAATATCTTGTATACTCATAGTTAACTCATAACTTTAGTCGAGACTTGTTGGTTTCACCTGTGACATTACTTTTGGTAAAGTTCAAAAGCCAGAAACATTGTCCAGTTGACATAACTAAAGTCAGGTAACAAGCGGTTTAAAAGGATTTTCTTAAAAAGTGATCAGCTTAATTAAAGTGAATATCCAAGTTATTGGTATATTTAAAAGACCTTTATGTTTTTCTCTTCCTGGATCTTGTTTTTGTAGAAAACATTTTTTTCTCTGTCTACTGAATTACTTTTCTCCATTTTGTCTTGCCACTCTTAATGCATGCATGAGAGGCCCTAAGACAATTTCTGATAGACTGGGAGACTCCTGGAGAAAAACAAAGAAGGTACACAAAACCAATTTTGGGGAAAACAAAAACTTCTGTTTTTCTCATGGAACCCAAGGAACTAAAAACAGATAGATCTCTCTCAAAATCTGTTTTTGTCTTCCAGCTATATCTGCTTATTCGGCTCTATTAAACCACATGCTTTCCTAGCCCTATTTCTTGAAGGGCTTCACCCTGCAGCCAATAATCCAATTAGGAGATTGACAGATGAAAAATCTTACAACTATTAGATCTTCTTCTGTCTTTCTGTGTATTTATATGTGTGTGGTGTGTGTGTGGCATTTATAAAAAAGAACTCTAGTTAATTGGTCTAGAGAAAAATAAGCACTTAGATCAACTATTTTTGAAGGAAAAATAAAAGCTGTAATGCCTTTTAGTTCATGTGACTTTAATGTTTGAGGAATACAAACATTTTTAAAGATAATTGGTAAAATACAGATGTCTTCAAAATGTAAATATGTGTTCTAAATTAGGGGGGTCAGATACTTGGCTTGCTAAATGTTTTAAGGATATAAACTGTTTCTTTGGCTTTTGAGAACTATTCAACTTGCCTGGTTTACAATTTGATAAGGCCTGGTGACATATGGAATTAACTACATTCTTAAATATGCTGGAAAGAGACAGACTTTATCTGTGCCTAATACATAATTAAAATAACTTACCAGGTTTTACACTAAAGTTAAAAATTGCTAAGAGTTGCCATTATAACATGTAATTGAGACTGCTGAAAATAAATTTACATGCAAGGTGTGTAAGAAAAGTAAAATGTGCTTTTAGTAAAAGATTATAATAAAGCATGGGAATGTAAATTTTTACCTAGTTTAGAGGGTTAAAGGATTGTTTTGAATTAGGTAAGATAAAGCTGAAACTTGAAATAAATGATGGAAGGTTTTGTAAAAATTAGTCTTACAAAATAAATTGTGTGTGTGAACATATTGACTAACTTCAGAAACGCATTATATGGTTTTGCCATAAATTGAACATCAGAATAAGAGCACAACAAGGTTTTATGAGGGTACGGATCTACTCTTTAACAAAAAATTGTAAAGGGTTATAAAAAGTTTATGAGAATCTCACCTCATGGATAAACTGGTTAAGATTGAATAGAATTATCTATAAAGTTTAATTTTAAAAAATTGGATTGACATTAGTAGTAGACTTATGAAAGGGTGAAATTTGGCTTTCTCTCCATTGATTTTCATGCAGTAAAAAAGGATAAGGAAATATTTTTGTTTGCCTTGCAAGTAAACTACCAAAAAGAGAGAAGAAAACAAGAGATAGACTGGTTGGAAAGCTAAGTCTTCCGTCTTAATGAGTAAAGGTTTTTGCCTTGTCTAAACATTTTCAAGTCATTATTTTGGTTGAAATCTGGAATTTTAGTTCATAATATCAAGTGCTTTATTTAACAAGCCTCCAAAAGTCAAACTTCAGCTTCAAAAATTGTCTTTCCTGACCCCTAACTTTTGGATGCTGCAGAGGGCCCCTGGAGCATGTAAGAGTGAGGTAAACAGAATTATTTCACTTGTTTAGTCATGTGGGATTGCCAAAATAACAATAATATATATTAACCTGACCCTCTTCAGGTTATATTTTAGTGAATAATGTTAATATATGTTCCAAAATTGTATGGGAGTTCTAAAATTATAGTGTTCGAGTATGTGCTATCAATCATAATTAAGGTTACTAGTTTCAGTTAATGTAAACCACAGAAATAACCAAATTTCTTTGTCAATCATGTTTTTTATTGTAACTACCCTGGACATTTTGTCATTCACAGATAATTATCGTCTTGTTTGATCCTTTTCAAAAGGTATAGGACTTTTACAGGTGCTCTCAAATGCAGGTTTCTGATAACTTTGGAGATTGTGACTTTGGAAAAACGTACCGGACTCATTAAGAGCTGATATGTTCATGAATATCAAGCAGAACAAGAGTTAACAGAATGGACTGAACTAACAGAGAACTGAAGTAATCTTTTTAACTTGTTCAATTAAAATGTTGCTAATTCTTGTTTTGTTTTTCAGAGTCAAGGAAACTTATTTTGAGTTTTTTACAGTGTTTAATAATCGAGTAAGGTATATTCCTGTGAATAAAATTTGGAGCATATTTGTTTCTTTCTGTCTTGCTTCTCCAGAATTTGGAAACTGTCTGTGATCATTCCTAACTTATAGCAATATAGTTTTTTGCATCAGTGCAATAAGAATCCATTTTCTTTTGCAACAGGAGACAATTGAATAAACTGTTTTATCAAGGCTTTGACTAGAAGGATGTGTTTCCCTTTAAGTAATCAAGCTTGACTTGCAGAGCTAATAAAACCCCCTTAGGAAAACTGGCCTCATACCTTGTCTATGCGGTCCCCATACAGGGTTCCTAACCTGTGGTGAGTAAAAGAGTGTCACTTTCTGACAAGTTCAGGAGCCCCACGTTCTTGGGACCTGAAGAAGATAGAAATTAACCCGACTCATAGGTATTCAAGGGTGCAAACTCATGGCTGGGCTTAGCTTTAAACGGTCTCTCTGAGATTCCTTGTGGAACAGAGTTCCACCAAAGCCAATGTAAAAGCCTATATGAAAAATACATTCTTGCTGCACTTTATGCAAATAATCAGGCCAAGTGTAAGACTAAAGTTTATTTTGCAGACAATTTATCCTATCATTATTTGTTTTTGTGAAAAAAAAATGAGGACTGGAGAAAGGAAGATTATGTTTCAAAACTTATCATACACTTGTCATTAAATTCTAATCTCATCAGTTGTTTTTAAGTTTTTACCTACATTTTAGGCTAACCCTGCTTATTCCTGTGAACCAACAGTGATCTCCAGCTGCAGCTCTGAAGAAACAAAAGGGATGGGCCATCAAACTCCAAATGGTCATGCAACTGGAACCTTGGATGATGGCTCCCTTTTACTGGGGACCCTGAGATAGGCCTGCCTATCTGACAGCTGTTTTCCCAAAACAGTGCCCCCTGTCAGCAGGAAGCAGTTAAGATCAGTCTTCATCCCTATTCCAACAGCAGTTAGATGTACCTCTTCAGCGGGGAAAATGATAGAGACAGGAGGCAGACAAATGCCTAGGCAGATAGGGGCAGGTCCCCAGTGAGACCAAACTTTCAAGCTGGAAGCAGTCCAGGGTAAATCCTCAGACCAAATTGAGAACCCACCTTCCTGTTTGGCATGCTGTCCTCTGATTGATCCCCATACTTCACCTGTTTTACATATATCTACCATTTCCTAATTGGTTTTCTACACTGTCATGCCCACGTTTGAATGGTGTCTTTGCTTTGACCATTTTTGCATACTCACAAACCAATCACCACACACTCCCTATTCTGAGCCCATCAAAAATCCCAGCCTCGCCATATTGGGGAACTTTCCTGTCTTCAGGCAGAAGAACCACCCCACTGCATTCCCTCTGTTTGCTGAGAGCTTTCCTTTCGCTTAATAAATTCTACTCCGCTCATTCTTTGATGCCTGTGTGCCTAATTCTTCCTGGTCTAGCTGAGTTAAGGAGCAAATATCCTGCATCACTAGTATCTGATACACTCTCAAGGAGGCCGAAAATAATTTATTTAAATAGCTCTCCACATGGAAGTCATCAGGAGCATCCAGGAGAACTCTGCCTACAGTATTCCTCAGAAGGTTCTCTACCAAGGCTTAGATGGCATCGAGGGCCTTGGAGCGTTCATAAGAGCCTTATCCCAGGTTGCTTGGCTAAATGCCACTTGAGATAACCTGCTGCTTCCCCTCAGAACTGTCAGAGATTTTTTCAAAGACCCAAAAGGAGGTAAGTAGACTTCCCCTCCTTTTTAATGGACAATGATACACACTAATTTTATCAGAGGGGGAAAATGTGGGTTTCAGCAGTGAGCTACAGGCCCTGTGGGCTGCAGAGTTTCCCCTTTGTGGAGGTTTTACAGAGTCTGTTTTCTTAGTCTGTTGTACTTACAATGTCAGTGTCCAGCTGCTCTGACTAATTGAGGCATCCGGCTTCAGATGGCCCAGGATCATTAGGTGTACATCTTATATTGTCAGTGTGATTCACTTCCACTCCCAGCCCTGGCCATAGGAAATTAGCTAGCTCCCAAACGAAAGACGAAATCAATAGCTATGTCAGATTCCAATGTTTTAGTTAACAAGATATTTTATTAAATTATGGTGGTATATGATAGAGATGTTCTCAGTTCTTATCAATTATGAATGACCTCCTTTTTGAAGAAAACAAGATATGCCTCCTGGAGCCAGAGATCAGCCAGCCAGGTTGCTGTGTCTGCAGCTACTGGCATCCTGAGTTAGCAGACAAGCAGACTTGGCTTTCATGATCCATGCTCTAATCTAATTCAATTAACAATCCACTGCTCTCAGCCTGACTAACTGAGGAAGGTAGATCTCGGCAGAGTGGATTTTGGCCTTCACAAAGGCCTACAGAAATCTCCACTTCATCCCAGCATTCTGGGAGAAAGTACGGCATGGATTCTACAGGGCTAGCTAAAGCATGGGGACTAACTGGGTATTCTGGATGAACAAAGATTTTAACCATGTTAGATCAACATTATTATTCCTAATGATAGCAGTGATGGTATGCTAATAGCTGAA
This sequence comes from Chlorocebus sabaeus, assembly GCF_047675955.1. Classification (NCBI taxonomy): domain Eukaryota; kingdom Metazoa; phylum Chordata; class Mammalia; order Primates; family Cercopithecidae; genus Chlorocebus; species Chlorocebus sabaeus. Next base: position 111,044,062 of record NC_132912.1, read on the forward strand.
ATTCTGGAGGTCTTTTTGCCCAAGGCCATGGGATAAGTATATGTCTCACTTAGTTTTATTATGATTATGAATTGGAAAGTATCACCATCTCTATGATTTTTGAGCTTAGGGTTGAAGATACTGAGTCTCAGAATGCAAAAGTGATTTCCCAAAGACCAAATGGCTATTTATTGTCAGTGCTAGAATTTAAGGCCAGATCTGTCCGATTCAAAAGCTCACAGTCTCACCCATTGTAATCTAGTCCTCTAACACTTATTCTAACACCACAGGTTAATGGGGCTCTGAGGAACCTGTGCCAGAGGACCTGAGTTTCTTTTTGTGACAGTTATTACAGCCAAAAAACGACAGCTATTTTTTTGTGATATTTGGTGTCTATGATCTCATTGAAAGCTTCTGTTTGAATTCAGATTGTTACGTGTAAACAGGGAGATGGAGCAGGGTGAGAAATGTCTGACTGGATCACCAACAGATAAAGCACACATATAGGAAGAGTAAGTCCAGATTTCATGGTACGTCATAAGGCACCAGAGCAAAGCAGTAGGTTTCATTTGTGATTTTGTTTTGTAGATTTTTTTTTTTAAGGATCCTCTAGAAAAGTCAAGATTTATCATAGTGGACTAAGGGAGAATATTTTGTTTGTTTGTTTTTAGTATCAGTCACTCTTAGTGACCAGATATAGTATTAAACAACCATTATAAAAGAATAAGATCTGTTCAATCCTCTCTGGGATAGTATAGAATGAACCTTATCAATCCCGTTTGCAACTGAAGAAATTGAAGCGAGAATGCTAAGCAAACTGCCTAAGGTCAAGCAACTGTTTTTAATCAGCAGAGCTACCCATGGTTCTTGTGTCTGCAGTTCCAGATGCTTCTTCCTTGTATGAGACCCCAAGGATAAGATGCTGGGGAAAGGCCTCTTCCTACACTCAGAATATATGGGACAGACCAGAGTTGAATATTCAAACTGGGGCCCCAAATCATTCTTATTTGCTCTATTTTGTATATGGAACAGTTTGAACTAAGTATTATTCAGCTCACTTTCTTGGGAAGGAGTGTGGAGTAATCAGAAAGAATAACAGGTACTCTATTGTTTTGCTGGCCAATAATGATAGAGAGCTCTGGTAGAGTCTGCTTTTAATAGAGGCAATGCAGTAGGCGAGGCGTTTTGTATTTATAAATGTCAGATGCCAGGCTTTCTCATTATCCAGTGTTCTTTAGGGATGAAGCAGGGTGGGGTAAGTGGAATGCTGAGATGTCAGTGCACAGGGATCTTTTTGCTTATGAGATTGCCATAAGTGATGCAAATTACCAGAAAATCCAGTGGCAATATGATCACATATTCTGCTTCTAACAGTGGCAGTTGTTTCATATTAAACACGTTATAAAGACAATGGTTCCCGTCATTGCCAGTTATCAGAAAAACAACTCCGATTATTTTTTGTTTCAAATTTTTGGAAGGTCAGTCTTAAGCAGAAGGAAACCACATAGTATTTGAGAGCTGGACTCATATTTCAACTAGTCTAATGTTATGCAAAACTCATATATGTGGTTTCTGCATATAAGAAGCTTACAATCTAAAAGAGGAAAAGAGTCTTAGATGTTTGTAACAACTGGAGAAACAGGGAGATGTTTGGCTAGAAAATGCAATCAGAATTGGATGATAAAAGCCTTCCCTAGTCACTAACAAGATAATTATGGTACATAAATATGTAGGCTTCACAGCCAGATCAGGTTAGTTTGCATTCCATTTTGACCACTTTTTAGCTGTGCTTTCCTATGTGTAGTTATTAATTCTGAAAATTAATTTTATCTGTAAAATAAAGATTATTAACTAACTCATAGAACTTTTGTGAGGATAACATTAGACAATGCAGATAATTTTTAGGTTGGATGATTTATGTCCAAGTTTAATTCTGTCCATATTGCAATTTAAATACATATATAATAAAGTGAAATTAATATAGATTTTTCTTAGTAATTATTTAAAAACTCATAGTATAGTCAGAATGGGGGGGATGTACATTAAAGATATTATGTTAAAGAAAAATTCAATTCAATTCAGAGTGTTGTTAATAGGACCAATTATATCTCGATGGGCATTATGAGAAATGGTTTGCACTTACTCTTACAACTCATTTGTTAATGCGATGCCTGACAATATATCATCCTAAGTACTGAATCAGAGGCAGACTGACAGGAAATATAATCCATCCTTGTCTTTCAAATGATCAGCTAACAAACAACAGTTGATGTATCTATATTGCAGAGTACATAATTCAAAATTGCATCTAAAAAGCCTTTCCTAATTTCATGTACATAGAGAGTACAGTTTGCTGATAAATGTATGTGTTTCAACCTATTAAATACTCCTCTGCTGAATTTTTCTCACTGATTTCTCTGAGAACACAGTTCATCTTCAGGCTTGTCATGTGCTCTTTCCCCAGGTCCTGATGGACATTAAATCTGTCAGAGAGGGGCATATTAAATTTGACTCAGTGCTTACACAGTGGCAGTCTGAAGTTCTGAGTCACAGTGGCACTGAAGGTGACATATTATCCCTCCTGTGCCATTTTATACTGGAAGCCCTCATAGCTGTTTGTTCCCCACCATTCCAATTAGAAATGAGTGGGATGACATTAGCAGTTTCTGTTTCTTTGAGGCGCCCATCTTCTAAAACAGCCAAGTGACAGAAACCTTGGGGGTACCCTGCCAACTGTTCAGGTACACTGTGCTCTTCTTCCACCTTACTTTTCTGTTGGGGTGAGAATAAAGGAACCCAGAATTATGTGACTGCACATCTCCAGGGCAAGGGAACACTCATTCTGACAGCTACAAAGCATGCCTTTAGAAATTACTAAGAGTTGGTTTAAAAACTATCATCCAAGAAACAAGGCAGAGATGTTTGTTCCCAGAGTTGGCAGCTCCTATCTGGCGATCCTGAAGAGCTCTAATGTGGTCAGGTCCAGCACAGCTTCCTCTGACACCCTCTGTTGTGCAATTAAGGTCATGCGAACTCATTGAACGACGGTATTTTAGCAAACTGGGCTGTATAAACAAGGGATTGTTTTCCATCCTTCTAGTAAACAGTATTGACACATCAACTCCGATAAAAATAAAAGAGATTGTGGTGTTTGTGAAATAAATTTGACTGAAAGTTCCTAGCACAGTACTTTGTACTAAATAAAAGGATTCCCCTCTGTCTTCATATAGGGCACTCTGTGTCCCTCCTTTCTGAGATTCTGAAGACTCTTTGAGTGACTGACAGAGACTTCCTTCCTCAGCAGAAGTCAAGGTTCAGGAAATACCTTTCTACTTAATAGTCAGGCAAATGACCACCTTAAATAGGAAGGAAACATTATTGCTTTGTGAATGCTGAGGGAATCCCAGTTAACTTTCTATCAATCTTATGTGGACTTCTATCTTAGTATCAGTCAATTGTCCCCTATAACAAGATGTTCTTTCTTAGAGCAGGATGGTTAGGCTGAGATGGTCGTTTTGCTCTCTTTACCAGCTCTACCATGTAGGACAAGCTAATTAGCCTCTGAGCTGCAGTGTCTTTGTGTGTTTTTAAAATTTTCAATTAAAAAATGTTTTATGTAGAGATGAGATTTCCCTGTTTCTCAGGTTGGTCCTGAACTCCTAGGCTCAAGCAAGCTTCTCCTTCCTCAGCCTTCCAAGTGCTGGGATTTCAGGTGTGAGCCACCATCCCCAGCTGTGTTTCTGTGTTTTATTTTCTATATTTTTTGTATGAAACAGGGATCAACATCCTTGGTAAGGTAAGGTGAGGATTAAGTACTGGCATAAGTAAAGGCATAATAAATGATAATAATTTGACTGAAAATATTGTGATAGTTAATTTTATGTGCTGACTTGACTGGGCTATGGCATGGCCAGGTATGTGATTAAACATTTCTAGTGTGTCCATGAGGGCATTGCTGGAAGAGATTAACATTTAAACCTGTAGACTACATAAAGCAGATCACCCTCCCTCATGTGGGTAGGCTTCATTCAATCCTGTGAAGAGTAAACTAGAATAAAAGCCTGAGTAACGAAGAATTCTCCCTCTGCCTGATTCTTTTCAAGTGGGAATATTACTTTCTCCTGATTTCAGACAAACTCTGACTGCAATTTACACCATCAGTTCTCCTGCTTCTCAGGCCTTGGACTAGTCTTGGAATATACCACTGACTCTCCTGAATCTATACTTCCCAGCCTCCAATATCACCTGAGCCAATTTAAATGTATCTCCTCCTATTGATTCCTCTGTGAGGAATCTTTGTGTTAGGAAAGAGATTCGTCTTTGGAGAACTCTGCCTAACACAAATATTATGACTTGAAATACATTTATTTAAGGTAAACATTTTACTCTCTCTCTCCACGCAGCCTTACTATTAAATCAAAACATCACTAAAAATATGTAAAAATATGTTATCATGAGTTATCAACTGGTCATTATAAATATTATAATGGATTTACTTTGCCAAATGAAAGGACCCCATGGTGGCCATTGATGAGGGGGCAGAGGAAGGAGTAACACACAACACTTTGGAATGTCCTGTGACAAACTTTTGCTTGTATAAAATAAAAAAAAAATTGTGCCAAATTTTGCAGAATTTCCCAAGTCTCAAAATATCTCTATTCATTAAGTGGAATATCTCTATTCATTAAGAAATCTATACAGTGACTGATACTTTATTTTAAATTTGTATGAAAATAAAAAATATCTGAAGCCTATCATATGCAAATAAGAAAAGAAAATGCAACATTATTAGCTGAATAGAAAAAGGTCACAAAATCATCATTATTGAAAGAAAAGATAAGATAAATAAAGAAAAGCAAAATAAAAAATTATCCAGTTCTCTGTCTTTGAGTTTCTCTAAGAATATTTGAGTTTGAAGAGGTTTCTCTAAAAGTACATTAAATATAAAAATCCCACTAATTATATTATTTCCCCAGATTTGAGTTTCAAGAGATTTTAGTTGAATGGGAATGGGCATAGTGGCTGGAAGCGAGGCTTAGAATCAATTGCCTGGTTTTGAGTAGCAAATTTAGGACTGTCTGTGTGACTCTAGGCAAAGCTTTTTTATCCTTGAAGCTTCAGCTATCTCATCCTTGAAGCTTCAGCTTTCTCATCTGTGAAATGTGAAAAATAATAGCACTAACCTTATAGGATTGTATAAGAAGTAAATCGAGTGCAAGTATATTTATATAGCCAAATTTTGATGTATGGTAAGAACTGAAGAAATATTATCAATATTATTTCTAATCAATCAAACAAGAAGTAGACATTACAGGCATGACCATACAGCAGATATTGGTCACAAAACCAGCATACACACCAAGTAGATTCTATTATCGTTATTCTAGATAAATTAACCTGTGGTCAAGTATTGGGAAAAAGAGCTTGGATGCTTGATGAAGAAAGATTAAGTGCGCTCAGAAGCATTGAGAAGCTATGAAAATAAAACCAAAGACAATATAGCCAGAAACAAAGGCCTCCCAGGGAAGAAGCTTCCCAAATAGAAGCCCTCTCAATGAGCCAAAAAATATCCAAGGGAAAATTACTCTAGTAATAGAAGATACTAATTCTAGGGTTTCTGCACTAAAGAGCCTATCTAGGACTTTAGTTTGTACCCTCAGCAGGAGAGGCAAGGGCTTCATGGGTAAACATAGCCCTGGAACAGGCAACTGCATACTTTCATGAGCACTGATTTTGCTAATATGGTATAATAAAATCATATACATATGACAAATAGGAGTATGCACATTGTCCCTTAAGATTCAAATAAGTGTTTGAAAAAGCTCTTAGAACCCTCAAATTATGCAAAACACTGCAAAAATGCTAAATGCTTCTAACACTCACCACTAATGATAATGTGTCTTCTTGCTGAAGCTCTTCCTTAAGTATTTTATGTTCTCTATTGAGAAAATATCATTATTTTCACTTATAAGGTTTATGGAGAAATACTGACCTAAATTAACACCAAAGGAAAATAATTATTATTAAAAGCAAGGACATTTTTCCCTGTATATTTTTAAAGTAGCTAGTCTCCCAATATGGACCTATCGAGGAACTATGTTTTCCAGTATCAATGCAGTGTGTAATTCTCCTTACCTGGAATTTGGCCAGGCTTGTCACTTGCTTTTGACCAATAATATATTTGACTTCGAGCCTAAATCATAAGATATTTTTCAGCTTGCATCTTGGTTTTTCAAAATGTTTCTCTATATAGCTTATATATAGGAAGTACGAATACTCTGAAAATGCCATGCTCTGAGGAAGCTCAAGCTGGTCACATGGAGATGTTATATGAAGAAAGAGAGATGGCCAACTAGCCAACAATTGTTCTACCCCTTCCAAATGAGGTGTCAGACATGTGAGGGAAGAAACTACCTTTGTCTTTCGTATCATCAGTGTTTTTAGCTAACTCCAACTTCAACATGTGACACCCTGCCTATGAACTGCCTTGCTGATCCCAACCAACCTACAGTTGGTAAATTACATAATATTTTCTTGTCTTAGTTGTCTGTTCTCTAAAATAAAGATAATAGTAGTACTTACTCTTACACTTAGTAGAATAATTTATTATTAAAAATAAATACTACCATTAAAAAGGAAATAAAGAAGAAATACAGAAATAAAAGTGAAAAAAGGATATAAAACTACCCTGAAATCACTTCTTCACCTTTTTAATACTAAGACAAGGCATGTTGCAATTAATCCTTCTTGGAGTTTAGGAGTTTACTAAAGGAGTCTTTTCTTGTTTTCTGAACTTCATTGAAAATATCATAAGCAAGAAAACTGTAAATTTGAAAAAAGCCAACAGCCTCCTTCTGGGAACCAATGCCGCAGAGACCATCAGAGGAGTGACAAGTAACTTTTGTTAAGGTTTGTATGTGTGCATGTATGTATGCTTGTGTATCTCTCTGTGTGTGTATGCATGCCTGTGTTCAAAGAAAATGAGTTTTTCCAGAGATAGACATAAAGGGAATTCTAGAGCTCATCCTCTCCAGCAAATAGAATCTAAAGCAGAATGTTTTGTTGTGTGTTAGGAAATTAAAGGCATAATTATGGAGGGGAGCTGTAGGAAAGAGTGTGGTTACAGCAAAATAGAATAATAAAGGTTAAATGATTATCATTAGTCAGTGTGACTGCACATTTCCTTAGATCTATAAGGAGAAACAGTTCAGCCCCAGCCTCTGTCTACTGTTATCAATTCTCATTGGCATTAGACAATTAGTTTTAAAGGTAGCACCTCTCATTATTTGGGGTCTAGAGCAAAACATAATGAAATGACCACACTTTTTCATCAAGTCAGTGCTTCTCATAAACTGAAACAATCAGCATGTTTTGTCTTATCGTAGTGGGAGAACACAGCAGTCACATGCTGCAGAATATATAAGGTAGTTGTAAATTTTGTTAGGCATAACAGGATACTTCCAAAAGTAAAACAGGATACTGTTACAAATTTCTTTATAACCTGCTACAAAAACTTAGACTGTTCCCTTAGCAGGATGGATGGATACCTTAAGGATAAGAGGATCAGCTGAAGCAGGGAGGTAACGTGGTTAGAGCTGCTCCTCACAGGAGTCTATAAAACAAAGAAGCAAGTATGTCTTTTCCATTGGTTAAACATCTTCTTGTGTAATACAATGAAGAGAATATAAGTAAAATCAATATATATTAACACCAAGAAGCAGGACTATCTGGCAAAAATCTTCAAGCCATTTCTCTGTACAGAAAAGTTTTAAATTCACATGATAAAGGAAACTAAACTGAAGCAAAATGTTATTTCCCACAAGAGAAGAGTCATAATTTCTAAACTGTCTAGGTCCCCACAATACAACTCCTAGTCTGATATGACTCTAGTCTACTATCAGAATAACTTAGGCAGAAGAAGAGGTAGAACTTCAGCCACAACAGAATAGGTGACTTCAGTTGTTACCTGAAGAAACCTTGAAGAAGACTTCTTCTGTCCCCAGATATCTGCCTTATTATCTTACTGTGGGGTCTGCATTTTCCGCCTTGAGTTGCTGATTTGAGGAACAGGCCCTATTAAAATTCCATAGTATTGCTTGGAAAGGTTGATGTTTTGTGTTTTGGAATAAGTACTTGGAAAGGAGTCAAGAAACTGAGTCCTAGCCCCAGGCCTGTCATGACAATCTAAGTATCACTTAACATTTTTGAGCCTCAGTGCTCTGTTCTCATTAAAAGTTTGGTATGAAGATAAATGAGAGAAAATATTTGGAGAAAACATACAACACAACCCCCAAATTTTTAAAACAGTAAATATAAGATATGTATGTGTGTATATAGTAAATGGGTCATATTTCTATGACCTTAGCTTAACCTTTCTGAGACTCAATTCCTGTATATTTAAAGTGGAGATAACAACTCAAACTACCTTTTAGGTTTCTTGATGGAATTATGAGACAGCCTGTGCAGTTTGGCATGTCATTTGGCTTACCAAAGTCACTTAATAAATGTCAGAGGAAAATGTTGTTGTTGTTGTTTGTTTTGTTTTATTTTGAAGAGAAAAGTTTTCATGCAAATGGAGGTCTATGGAAGCACAGTAATGGGCCATTTGTTGTGCAGGGAGGGCAGGAATGGGATTTAGTGCTGGGGAGCCAGGGCAGCCTCTAAGGACATGATAAATACTCTAAAAGGAAATGGCAGAAAAAGCAGGTTCTCTACTGTCAGATTTGTAACTAAGCCATCCCTGCCAACCTCAGTTTACACAAAGGTTTAAGTCATGCTAAGCATTGTGTGCAAAATGAGATGTATCACAGTTCCATTGTGGTTAATAATGTCGGCTTTGGATGCTCTGCCAGGAACATGCTGAGTGACCATGGCGAGTTACTTAGAGCCTCTTTGTGCCTATTTCTTTGTCTTCCAGGAAGAGAAAGGACTTTATTTGTGTGTGATGTGTGCCTCCCACAAGACCTGTTACCAGGAGTAAGCACTTAATAAATGGTAACTGCTATGATTACTATTTTTCCTGTCCTCACAGAGTTTACATTAGAGATGGAGGGACAAAGTTAACCTACACAAAGTAAAGACCCAAGAGTAGAATAAATAATTAAAGTACAAAATTATTTATTGATTTTATACATAAATATTTACTGAGCAGCTACTGTAAATCAGGCAGTGTGCTGATAGCTGGGAGTAGTGTGATGAATTCACTATCTATGCTGTCTGTCACATAAAATTTACATTCAGGTGATGCTGATAACTCAAAGATTCTTCAGTCCCTGTCACAGATGAGCTTTATAGTTTCCTATAACAACACACACACACACACGCATCTATTTATCTATCTATTATCTATTTATTATCTACCTATCTAATCTATCATCTATATATCAAAAAAAGGGAGGATTGTTGCTGAAAGCAATATTTTTTCCCTAAAATAATCCATATCTCAAATTAGCAGAAAGATTTGTGCAAGTGATTATAAGCTCTAATTCATCCATTTTCTAGTTAATGTAATTTATGAAACTTGTATATCACTGAAGACAAGCAGCTGAAGCAAGGACTAATGCTGCAGCACTCCCACTTCATACTCAGATTTAAAATATCAAGACCACGCTCTGGTATCCATGAGGCTTAATATGCCTCCATGGATATGCAACAGCACAAGTGACTAGTATGGATTCCTACCTTTGTGATGGATGTCAAACCTGTGCCTATAACTTGGAGGTCTCCCTCCCCGACCAAGCACCTGCTATAGATATTACCCTAACGGCTTGAGAGGAAGGAAAAACAAATCACTCTTCCCCCTACTATTTTTTGTCTGCTTACACTGCTATCTCCCTTCACTGATTTTTAAAATCTTGTTTAAGGATTGGGTAAAAGGTGATATCTGCTTCACAATTTCTTCCAGCCCTACCCCTTGCATGATGGTGAGAAAACTAACAGGTAAATGCTTTTATTATTACTTGACTGAGACTAGAAACTCATAACAATGAAATGTGTAATTTTAAGGGTATAACCAAATAACTATTTCTCCAGAGAGTCAAAAGAGATGGAGGTTGGTATTTGATACTATCAGGAAATTTTTATTTATTTATTTTTATTTTATTTTTAACTTCTAAGTTCGGGGGTACACGTGTGGGTTTGTTACATAGGTAAACTTGTGTCATGGGGGTTAGTTGTGCAGATTATTTCATCATCCAAGCATTAAGCCTAGTACTCATTAGTTATTTTTCTTGATCCTCTCTCTCCTCCCACCCTCCATTTTCTGATAGACTCCAATGTGTGTTGTTCCCCTCTATGTGTCCATGTATTCTCATCATTTAGCTCCCACTTATAAGTGAGAACATGCAGTATTTGGTTTTCCATTCCTCTGCTAGCTTGCTAAGGATAATTCACAATAGAAAAGACATGGAATCAACCTAAATACCTGTCAATGGTAGGCAATATTTATTTATTTTAAGGACATTTGTGATATAGTTAACAGATCTTTTGAAATAAAGCCACGATATATGTGCCATTCTTTTTTGAGATTGAAAGAAACGTACTCTATTCTGCAAAGCCCTGAAAATAGTCTGCCAAAGTCAGCCTCAAAGCCTATTGTCATGACTATAACATTTTTATCATCATCATCCTCATCCTCCTCATCCTCCTCCTCATCATTATCTTTGTCTTCAACTAATTAAACCTCTTTGCTATAGAATCCAATCCATCTTGAATTCTGTTAATGGGGACTAGATCAGCTCTAGTATAGTGGACACTTCTCCTGAAGAAAGAAACAGGACCCCGTGGCCCAGGCTGAACTCTGGATTAATGTCTTCTCTAAGAGTGTTACAGAATCCCCTTCTAGCTCCTAGCCTTCTCAGAGCTTGGGGCAGCAGAAAGAGAAAGTCGGCACTAAAGGCTGTGTTTAGACAAGATGCCACCACTCTAAACAAGAGTTTAGACAATAGACTGTTACCTTAAAAAGATTACATTATCTAAAGAGACACTTCATTTTGGTAGATAAGAGGACCATCGTTGTCAGAATATATCTGATGAGAAAAACCCAAAGAAGTTTTGGAAAGGGGAGAAGAACATCCATTCACTGGTCTTCTTATACCTGTAAGCTAGTGGCTTCAAAATGCTGTCTTTTATTTTCAAAGATGACTTCTCATTATGTATATTTTCCCATTTAGAGACAATTAAATTGAGATTCAGAGACACTAAGGACTTGTCCAAGGTCACAAAGCCAATAAGTGGCAGACAAATAAATCAAAGTCAGGTCTGACTCCTGTCCTAATGTTCTTTCCACCCTATCATGTGCCTCCAAAGACTTGCATTCTGGCTCAAGCTCTGACTGAATAGCCACAGACACCTTCTTATTGAGGACACTGTTTTTCTCTAGAATCTATGTTCTGTGAATAAACGCATGCATTGGACTAGTGGAGCACCAAGATTGCTTCACGCGATGAGGTCTTCACCATTTGGTCCAGAGTTTCAGTGCTGTGAGTGCTCAATAGGAAGGAAGTTAAGCTCAGCCTACTCAGGTCCCCAAACTATCACCGATTATGAAAAATTAGAACTGCCCTCAGAACTTTTAACCCCATTAGAAATGCTGAGGAAATGTACACAAGCCTGCTATAAGCTGGGCTGGATCAAGTTTGGCTGGTGGCACCAGACAACAGGATGTACTGAGGACATGGGGATTTTTCTGAAAACCCAAGGAGCATGAGATTGTCCAATCCTTCAGTCCTGATGTTTTAGATACCCTTCAGCCTGGGAATAGAAGAATTGCTCAGGAAGTATTTAGATATCTGTATTCATTTAAGGCAATTTAAGGCACTGTCCTTTGGTATAAGCAAAAACCTCTAGGCTTAAAGAGTCATAACACCAACCATGAGCCACGTAGAATAGTCAGTCAACCTGGTTAGGCTTCAGTTTCCTCGTCTGAGTGCCTGCTGTTCTCATTTCAATGTACAGGAGTCTAGTGATAAATGTGAACGTATCTCAACATGCAAGCTTTAGGTGAAAAATTACAAAGGAAAATATGACCAAATTGAAGACTAAATAAGAATGCTTAAATGGTGGCTTGCTTTGATAATTTATGCTTGCTCAGAGTAATATTCTCACTACATGTATATCTATATACATGCCTAAGTTTATGTGGATATCATCTACATCATATTTATCTGGAAAAAGAACGAGAAAGAGAGAAACCATGTTTTGGGGGAATTATTTTACATGTATTTATAATTCTTAGTTTGACCCTAAAACACAAATTAGAATCAACTGGAATGCTTATTTAAAAAGCTGATTCTCAACCAGACCTATTGAATTGGTGTCCTGAGTCAAAGGAATATGCACCTTAACTAATTTCCCATGTGATTGTTACATGGGTAAGAATTTATGATTCTGATTCTAGATGTCCCACAGAGCTCACTTTGGGAAATAGTACAGCACTAGCTACTTCACATGCTGTCCTGAGAAAATTAGGGAACATCAACATTTGGTCTGGCAAAAATATCTCGTAAGTCTATATCTATAGAATCAGGAAAAGCCCAGTAGCTCAGAACATTCCCTTCAGTGTAGTCAGCAGTACCAGAGTTCTCAAGCCCTGAGACTTTCTATTGAGACAATACAAAATTTAGTGGTTAAGCAGCCTGAACTCTGGAATTGGACAGTCTAAGACTGAATGCCAGGTTTAACAGTAATTTTCTGGGTGACCATGGAAGAGAGACTTACCTGCTTCATCTGTAAAATAGGTTAGTAAGCCAACCCACGTCCTGCTGTTTTTATGAATACATGAAATATACTAAGTTGCTTGATGTAGTGTCTGGCACAGAACTTGAGAAATGTTAGCCAGCTAGGAAAACCAGGCTTTTATGTCATATATTTATTCCTGGTCACATCTGAAGAACATGCCAATGTAAATAAATATAGTTATCTTAGAAAAACAAACAAAATATATCAGTTGTTTATTTCTGCATTAAAAAAGATACTTAGTGGCTTAAGCAAAAAATGATTTCATAGTTATTGTAATGTTGTAGACATTTTTTTTTATTTTTATTTTTTGAGATGGAGTTTTGCTCTCATTGCCTGGGCTGGAATGCAATGGTGGGATCTCGGCTCACTGCAACCTTTGCCTCCTGGGTTCAAGTGATTCTCCTGCCTCGGCCTCCCGAGTAGCTGGGATTACAGGTGCATGCCACCATGCCAGGCTAATTTTTGTATTTTCAGTAGAGATAGGGTTTCACCATGTTGGGCAGGCTGGTCTCAAACTCCTGACCACAGGTAATCTGCCCACCTCAGCCTCCCAAAGTGCTGGGATTACAGGTGTGAGCCACAGAGCCCAGTCAACTCTGTTTTTTACTTATTTTTAAACAAACAAACAAGCAATCAAAAAAACAACTTTTGTGGATGAAGTCAACTGATGGCTTACCTGGGACTGGAGAGTCCAAGAAGCCTGACTTTTATATCTAGCTATTGGGACTGGCTGTTAGCTGGGGCAGTTCAGCTGCCCTTCTTTTCTTTCACTAGATTAAATAAATAGGGCTTGCTTGCAGTAGGGTGATCTCAGGGGTTCAAAAGCCAAGAGGAAACCCTATAGACAGGGCTCCTTAAGGTCTAAGCTGCAGAATGCAAAAATCACTTTCACCACATTCTGTATTGATTAAAGAAATAACAAGACCAGCCCAGATTTGAGGGCATGATAAATGTACTTCAATTCCGGTGGGAGAAGTGACAATGTCCATTACAAAATGACACAGATATAGGGGACTGATGATCCATTAAGGCCATTAATATAAATATCTATAATAAGCATCAGTTAAATTGAAAATATAGCTGTAAATAGGTGAGGGAACCATAATCTCATAGTCTAATGTAGACCTAATCTAGGAAAAACTTTTCTTTTTTTTTCATAGAATGTATGCATGTGCCTCTGACTCCCTTTACTGCTAATAAACTAAACATATTTATGAGAGTGACCTGTTGCTTTCACTATCAAGATGATTCACATTGTTCTGTATCAGAAGACTCACAATCAGGAGATGAGAAGTGGCTTCTCCTCCCCATCCCTTCCTCCTCCTCCTCCTCCTCATCATCACTCTGTACCAGACCCAGGTGTACGTGTTTTAATTTTTTAAATTTAACTTATTCATTATTTGTTATTGCCCTATTTTGCTGATAGGCAACTGAGACTTCAAGTACTGTTCATGTGTACAGAGGCAAACTGAAGAGGCAACTTCTTAATTTTTGATGCTGCTGCTTATTATCAGTGTTTCTCTCTCCTTATTTGGTGTCTTTTTGCCAGAGCACAATGAATGGAAAACCTTTGACACTGCAAGCATATACAGGTTGAGCTTTGGTCAGTGACTAGTGATGCCTTCTCTGCTCCCTTCCACCAGGAGAGCTGGACATTAGGGGTAGTCCATGATAATAGTCATCTCTAAGTCATTAAGCATATCTCAGTTTGTCATTGTCAAAGCCCCACTAGGAACATGTTATACTTTAGAAGAACAATGGATTTTGCCTGATAATAAAGAACAGGAGTTAGATATATTCTCCCAGAGACACAAAAGGATTAATGATATTAAGTGGGCCCCAAAATGCATAGATACACATGCTCTTCAATTCTTCCTTTGGAGTTTTATGTTGAATTGTGAATTGGAGCCACACTACATGTACCATTCAGGTCTCTGTTTAACACAATCTTCTCATGAGAAACTTTCTCTATTTAATGGTTGAGTATATAATATATGTACATGGTTTAAATATGTGAAAATATGTATATATAAATCTTAAAACTATATGGAGAAGAGACTCAGTTTTTTCCTTGTTCACTTAGATTCTGCTCTCTTCTTCATAGATAACCAACCACTCTTATCTGTTTCGTAGGCATCTTTTTTTGTTGTTTTTTACAAAAATATAAACAAATTGTTACTACCTCTTTTTCTAAACAAAATTTGCCTGCCATGTCTATTATTCCCTGTTTTTTATTTAGATATATCTATTACAGTTCCTTATGTCCATGGGTCCATGGAAATCTTCCTCATTCATTTTACATTCTTGAAATTCTAACAGAGATTAATTATGAATCATTTAACCAGCCCTTTGTTAATGGTAATGTGTTTTTTGTTGTTTTAATTTAATTATGTTGTTTTAATTTAACTATTACAAACAGCGCTGTCACTGAATTCCTTGTGTGTATACAGACACACATATAATTTCACATAAGTGAAATTAAATCAATTTTTTAAATTTTTATTTATTTATATTTTTCATTTATGTGGGAACATGGTAGGTTTATATATGAATGGGGTTCATGAGATGTTTTGATACAGGCATGCAATGTGAAATAAGCATGTCATGGAGAATGCGGTATCAGTCCACTCAAGGATTTATCCTTCGAGTTACAAACAATCCAGTAAAGCTCTTTAAGTTATGTTAAAATGTACCATCAAGTTATTATTCACTATAGTCATCCTGTCGTGCTATCAAATAGTAGGCCTTATTCATTCTTTCTATTTTTTGTACCTATTAACCATCCCCACCTCCCCCCACCCCCACCACCACACCCAACTACCTTTAGCCCAGGCTATGGTAACCATCTTTCTACTCTCCATGTCCATGAGTTCAATTGTTTTCATTTTTAGACCCCATAAATAAGTGAGAACGCGTGATGTTTGTCTTTTGGTGCCTGGGTTATTTCACTTAACATAATGATCTCCAGTTCCATTCATGTTGTTGTGTCTGACTGGATCTTGTTATTTCTTATGGCTGAATAGTACTCCATTGTGGATATGTACTACATTTTCTTTATCCATTCATCTGTTGATGGACACTTAGGTTGCTTCCAAATCCTAGCTATTGTAAGTAGTGCTGCAATAAACATGGGAGAGCAGTTACCTCTTAGATATACTGATTTCATTTCTTTTGGGTATGTACCCAGCAGTAGGATTGCTGGATCTTATGGTAGCTCTATTATTAATTTGTTGAGGAACTTCCAAACTTCTCCCTATAGTGGTTGTAATAATTTACATTCCCACCAACAGTGTCCAAGAGTTTCCTTTCCTCCACATCCTCACTAGTATTTGTTATTGCCTATCTTTTGGATATAAGCCATTTTAACTTGGATGAAATTATATCTCATTGTTGTTTGGATTTGCATTTCTCTGATGACCAGTGATGTTGAGCACTGTTTCATATGCCTGTTTGCCATTTGTATGCCTTCTTTCAAGAAATGTCTATTAAATCTTTTGCCATATTTTGATTGGATTATTCAATTTTTTTCCTATAGAGTTGTTGGAGCTCCTTATATGTTCTGATTTTTAATCCCTTGTCAGTTGGGTAGTTTGCAAATATTTTCTCCCATTCTGTGGGTTGTCTCTTTACCTTGTTGATTATATTCTTTGCTGTGCAGAAGAATATAACTTGATGTAATCCTATTTGTCTATTTTTACTTTGCTTCCCCATGCTTGTCAGGTATTGCTCAATGAATCTTTGTTCAGACAAATGTCCTGGAGATTTTCTGCAATGTTTCCTTGAAGTAGTTTCATAGTTTGAGGTCTTAGATTTAAGTCCTTAATCCATTTTGATTTGATTTGTGTATATGGTGAGAAATAGGGGTCCAGTTTCATTCTTCTGCATATGGATATACAGTTTCTCAGAACCACTTATTGAAGAGACTGTCTTTTCCCCAGTGTGTGCTCTTGGCACCTTGTGAAAAATGGTTTTGGTGTAAGTGTGTAGATTTATTTCTGGGTTCTCTATTCTGTTCCATTGGTCTATATGTCTGTTTTTATGCCAGTGCCATGCTTTTTGATTATTATAGCTATGTAGTATAATTTGAAGTCAAGTAATATGATTCTTTCAGTTTTGTTCTTTTTTGTTAGAATACCTCTGACTGTTCTCAGTCTTTTCTGGTTCCATAAAAATTGTAGAATTTTCCTTATTTCTCTGAAGAATGTCATTGGTATTTTGATATGAATTGCATTGAGTCTTTACATTTTTGGGGTAGCGTGAACATTTTAACAATATTGATTCTTCTAATTCATGAACATGGAATATTTTTCCATTTTTTGGTGCCACATTCAATTTCTTTCTTCAGTGTTGTTTATTTTTCATTATAGAGATCTTTCACTTCTTTGGTTAATTTCCAGCTATTTAATTTTATGTGCTTATTGTAATTGAGATTAGTTTTTTATTTCGTTTTCACATTGTTCTCTGTTGGCATATATAAATGCTACTGCTTTTTGTATGTTGATTTTGCATCCTGCAATTGTACTGAATTTGTTTATTAGTTCTAATAGTTTTGTAGTGGAGTCTTTAGGTTTTCTCAAATATAAGATAATACCATATGCAAACAAAAATAATTTGGCTTCTTCCTTTCCAATTTTGATGCCCTTTATAGCTTTCTCTTATCTGACAGTTCTAGCTATGACTTCCAGTATTACGTTAAATAACAGTAGTGACAGTGGGCATCCTTGTTGTGTTCCAGATCTTATAGGAAAGGCCTTCAGCTTTTTCTGGTTCAATGTGACACTAGCTGTGGGTCTGTCGTATATGGCTTTATTATTTTGAGTTATGTTCCTTCTATCTCCAGTTTTTTAAGAGTTTTTATCATGAAGAGATTTTATAATTTATCATACCTTTTCAGCATCAATTGAAATACTATGGTTTTTATCTTTCATTCTATTTATATGACTTATTACACAGATTGATTTGTGTATATTGAACCATCTTGGTATCCCAGGGATAAATCCCCTTTTGTCATAATGTTATCTTTCTAATATATTGTTGAGCTTGGTTTGCTATTTTGTTGAGAATTTATGCATCAATATTCATCAGAGATATGGGCCTGCAGTTTTGTTTTTTTGATAATTTTTAATATCAGGGTAATACATTGGTTTTTGGTATCAGAGTAATACAAACCTCATAGAATGAGTTTGAAAGTATTCCCTCCTCCTCTATTTTTTGGGGGTAGATTGAGTAGAATTGGTATTAGTCCTTCTTTAAATGTTTGGTAGAATTCAGCAGTGAAATATCAAGTTCTTGGCTTTTCTTATTTTTTACTGGGAGAGTTTATTACAACTGTGGTCTCAGTACTTGTTATTAGTCTGTTTAGGTTTTGAATTTCTTTCTGGTTCAAGTTTGGTAGCTGATACTTTTATAGACATTTGCCCATTTCTTCTAAATTTTCCAATTTTTTGGCATATAGTTGCTCCTAGTAGCCACTAATGATCATTTGAATTTCTGCAGTAATGGTTGTAATATCTTTTCATTTCTGATTTTATGTATTTGGACCTTCTCTCTTTTTTTCTTAGTCTGGCTAAAGGTTTGTTAATTTTGTTTAATTTTTTTAAAAAACACAACTTTTTATTTCATTGATGTTGTATATTGATTTCTTCATTTCAGTTTCATGTATTTCTGCTCTGATCTTTATTATTTCTCTTCTTCTAATTGGGGGTTTGTTTTGCTCTTGCTTTTCTAGTTCTTTAGGATGCATTAGATTGTTTATTTGAAATTATTCCTCTTTTTTGATGTAGGCATTCATAGTTATAAATTTCCTCTTAGTAATGGTTTTGCTGTATTCCATAGGTTTTAGTATGTTGTGTTTCCATTATGATTTGTTTCAAGAAGTTTTTCAGTTATTTCCTTAATTTCTTCATTGACCCACTGGTCATTCGGGAGCATACTGTCTAATTTTCATGTATGTGTATAGTTTCCAAAATTCCTCTTGTTATTGATTTATAGTTTTATTCCATTGTGGTCAGAGATGTTTCATATTATTTCAATGTTTTAAAAATGCCTTAAGACATGTTTGGGGACCTAATAAATGGTCTTTCCTTGAGAATAATCCATGAGCTGAGGAAAAGAAAGTATATTCTGCAGCTCTTGGATCTGTATGCTCTGTAAATCTATTAGATCCATTTGGTCTACAGTGAAATTTAAGTCTGATATCTTTTTGTTGATTTCCTGTCTGGATTATCAGCATGATGCTGAAAGTGGGGTGTCGAAGTCTCCACTATTATTGTATTGGGACCAATCTCTCTCTTTTGCTGTAATAATATTTCCTTTATATATCTGAGTGTTTCAATGTTGGATGCAAAAATATTTAAATTTGTTATATTTTATTGCTGAATTGACCCCTTTATCATTATATAGTGACCTTATTTGTCTCTTCTTGTAGGTCTTGTCTTGAAATCTATTTTGTCTGATAAAGGTATAGCAACTCCTGCTCTTTTTTGGTTTGCATTGGCAAGGGATATCTTCTTTTATCTATCTCTTTATGTTCAGTTTATATGTGTCTTTATAGGTAAAATGTGTATCTTGTAGGCAACAGGTCAATGGATCTTCTTTTTTTAATCAATTCAGTCAGTTCATGCATTTTGATTGGAGAGTTTAGTTTATTTTTATTCAGTTTTTATTATCGGTAAGTAAGGACTTATTCCTGCCATTTTATTTGTTTTCTAGTTGCTTTGTGGTCTTAGCTTCCTTCTTTCTTTCCTTCCTGTGTCTTCTGGTGAAGGTCATTTTCTCTGGTGATATGACTAAGTTTCTTATTTTCTATTTTTTGTGTATCTATTGTTTTTTGGTTTTAGGTTTACCATGAGGCTTGCAAATACAATCTTATAACCTAATATTTTAACCTGATGACAAGTTAACACTATTTGTATAAACAGACATACAAACAAGCAAAAAGAAAACTAGTAAAAACCCTATGCCTTAACTTTGTCCCCTGGCTTTTTAACTTTTTGTTGTTTCTATTTATATCTTCTTGTACTGACTATGTCTTTAGAAGTTGTAGTTATTTTTGATTGGCTTATGTTTAGTCTTTCTACTTAGAATAAGAGTACTTTACATGCCACAATTACAGTGGTGTGATCTTCTGTGTTTTTCTGTGTACTTATTATTACCAGTAAGTTTTGTACTTTCAGGTGATTACTTATTGTTCATTAATATTGTTTTCTTTCTGGTTGAAACACTACCTTTAGCATTTCTTGTAGGACATATCTGGTATTGATGAAACCCCTCAGCTTTTGCTTGTCTGGTTTGAAGGATATATTCACTGGATATACCATTCTAAGGTAAAAGTTTTCTGTTTGTTTGTTTTTCCTTCAGCACTTTATATATGTCATGCCACTCTCTCCTGGCCTAGAGTGTTTTCACTGAAAAGCCTGCTGCCAGATGTACTGGAGCTCCATTTTATTAATATGTTATTTGTTCATATTCTCTTACTGCCTTTAGGATTCATTCTTTATTCTTGACCTTTGGGAGTTTGATTATTAAATGCCTTAAGGTAGTCTTCTTTGGCTTAAATCTGCTTGGTGTTCTATAACCTTCTTATACTTGGATATTGATGTCTTTCTCTAGATTTGGGAAGTTCTCTGTTTTTACCTCTTTGAATAAACTTTCTACCCTTCTTTCTCTACTTCCTGTTTAAGGTCAATAGCTCTTAGATTTGCCCGTTTGAGGATATTTTCCAGGTCCTGTAGGTGTGCTTCATCTTTCTTTATTGTTTTTGTCTCCTCTGACTGTGTATTTTCAAATAGTCTGTCTTCAAGCTCACTAATTGTTTCTTCTGCTTGATCCACTCTGCTCTTAAAGGACTTTGATGCATTTGTCAACATGCCAATTGCATTTTTCATCTCCAGAATTTCTGCTTGATTCCTTTTAATTATTTCAATCTCCTTACCATTATATAATGCCCTTCTTTGTCTATTTTTATCTTTATTGGTTTAAAGTCTGTTTTATCAGAGACTAGGATGACTAGGATTGCAACTCCTGCTTTTTTTTTTTTTTTTTTTTTTTTGCTTTCCATTTGCTTGGCAAATCTTCCTCCATCCCTTTATTTTGAGCCAATGTGTGTCTCTGCACATGAGATGGGTCTCCTGAATACAGCACACTGATGAGTCTTGACTCTTTATTCAATTTGCCAGTCTGTGTCTCTTAATTGGGACATTTAGCCTGTTTACATTTAAGGTTAATATTGTTATGTGTGAATTTGATCCTGTCATTATGATGCTATTTGGTTATTTTGCCCGTTAGTTGATGCAGTTTCTTCAGAGTGTTGAAGATCTTTACAGTTTGGTATGTTTTTGCAGTGGCTGGTCCTGGTTATTCCTTTCCATGTTTAGTGCTTCCTTCAGGAGCTCTTGTAAGGCAGGCTAGGTGGTGACAGAATCTCTCAGCATTTGCTTATCTGTAAAGGATTTTATTTCTCCTTCACTTATTAAACATAGTTTGGCTGGATATGAAATTCTGGGTTGAACATTCTTTTCCTTAAAAATGTCAAATATTGGCCCTCACTCTCTTCTGGCTTGTAGGGTTTCTGCTGAGAGATCTGCTGTTAGTCTGATGGACTTCCCTTTGTGGGTAACCCAATCTTTCTCTCTGGCTGCCCTTAACATTTTTTCCTTCATTTCAACCTTGGTGAATCTTGCGATTATATGTCTTGGGATTGCTCTTCTTGAGGAATATCTTTGTGGTGTTCTCTGTATTTCCTGAATTTGAATGTTGGCCTGCCTTGCTAGGTTGGGGAAGTTCTCCTGGATGATATCCTGAAGAGTGTTTTCCAACTTGGTTCCATTCTCCCTGTCACTTTCAGGTATGCCAATCAAATGTAGATTTGGTCTTTTCACATAGTCCCATATTTCTAGGAGGCTTTGCTCATTTCTTTTCACTCTTCTTTCTCTAATTTTGTCTTCTTGCTTTATTTCATTGAGTTGATCTTCAATCTCTGATATCCTTTGTTCCGCTTGATAGATTTGGCTATTGATACTTGTGTATGCTTCACGAAGTTCTCATGCTTTGTTGAATTTACCTGATAGAATCTGAATCCGTTCTATGTGGTATCTTAAACTTTTTGAGTTTCCTCAATTCATGTCTTTTGAATTATCAGACAGAAAGGTCACATATCTCTGTTTTTCAGGATTGATCCATATTGGCTTATTTAGTTAAGTTGGTGAGATCTTGTTTTCCTGGATGATGTTGATGCTAGTACATGTTCTTCAGTGTTTGGGCATTGAAGAGTTAGGTATTTATTATAGTCTTTACTGCCTGGGCCTATTTGTAACTCTCTTTCTTAGGAAGGCTTTCCAGATACTTGCAAATATTTTCATGTTGTAATCTAAGTTGTATCAGCTTTAGGGTTTATCCCAAAGTCAGTAACACTGTGGTTTTTGCAGACTTATATAGGTACTGCCTTGATGGTCTTGGATAAGATTTGGGAGAATTCTCTGGATGACCAGGCAAAGACTCTTGCTCTCTTCCCTTACTTTCTCCCTAAATATATAATCTTTCTATATATCTGAGTCACCTAAACCTGGAGATGGAGTCACAGAAGCCCCTATGTGGCCACCACTGCCATAATTGTGCTTGGGCTGACTTGAAGTCAGCATAGTGCTGTGTCTTACCCAAGACCTTCTATCACCATTCACTGGCTACTGCCTATGCTAGCTCAAGGCCCTGACTCTACAAACAGCAATTGGCAAAGCCAGCCTGGCCCGTGTCCTTTCCTTCAGGGGAGCAAGGTCCCGCAGGCCTTGAATGAGTCCAGAAGTGACATGTGGAAGTCAGGGATTAGAGTCAAAAACTTTAGAAGTCTATCTGATGTTCTATTAGTTTGTGGCTGATTTGCTCTCAAACCACAAGACACAGTCCTTTGCACTCTTCTCTCCCCTTTCCAAAGGCAGAGGAGCCTCACTCCATAGCCACTGCCACCCCATGCCATGAGGAGTACTGGCAGACTACCCCGATGTTCCCTTAAAGCCCAAGGTCTTTTAAGTCAACTTGTGGTGAATGCTACCTGACCTGGGACTCACCCTTCAGGGTAGTGGGCTCCCCTCTGGCCCAGGGTAGTTCCAGCAATGGTGTCCAAAAGTCAACTCCTAGAATTGGGAACCCCAAGAGCCTACTTGGTACACTATCGCCTGTGGGAGTTTTGGTACCTAAGGTACAAGACAATGTCTCTTTACTTTTCCCTCTGCTTCTCTTTTTTTTTTTTTTTTTTTTGACATTTACTATTTTTTTTTAATTTATTTATTATTATTAAACTTCAAGTTGTAGGGTACATGTGCACAACGTGCAGGTTTGCTACATATGTATACTTGTGCCATGTTGGTGTGCTGCACCCATCAACTCGTCATTTACATCAGGTATAACTCCCAATGCAATCCCTCCCCCCTCCCCCCTCCCCATGATAGGCCCCGGTGTGTGATGTTCCCCTTCCCGAGTCCAAGTGATCTCATTGTTCAGTTCCCACCTATGCTTCTCTTAAGCAAAAGTTTTACCCTGTAGCCACCACAGCTGACAATGTGCTGAGTCTCACCTGAAGCCAGCAAAAGGCCTTCAATGTAGTGCCTGAGTATTGATGCTGGTTATTCAGGGCCCAAGTGCTCTTTAGTTAGCAGATGATGAATGCTGTCAGTACTCAAGGAAGTCAGGGCAGCAGGTTGCCTCTGGCCCAGGGTGTGTCTGGGAGCTAGGTCCTGGAGTAGGGGACCTCAGGACTCTGACCAGTGCCCTATCCTGCTGTGACTGTGCTGGTATCCTAAATGCAAGACAAAGTCCTCCCCACACTTCCCACTCCTCTCCTCAAGCAGAAGGGAGTGGTCTCTTTTGCAGCCATAAGCTGTACAGCCTAGTGTTAGGGGAAGGACGATTCCAGCATTCCCTTAGCTGCCCCAACTGATGTCTCAGTATGTCACATGTCCCTGCAGTCCATGCTTTCTGGGCCCAGTTCAACTCTAGGACTCATGTAAAAATTGCAATCTTTATGATCTAGACTGCCTTTCAAGTTTACTTGGAGATAGAGAACACTGTAGCCATTGGTGATGAGGTTTTGGGGCACTCAAGTTCAGACCACTGGGATCAATGATCCTCCTCTGACTAGGGCTAGTTTAAATGTTCCCTCTGTAGGCAAGTGTCACCTGAGTTTGATCTGACTTTCCTTCCTGCTGCAGGGCAGAAAGCAGTACTAGGTCCAATGCCTCACATTTACTGTTTTCTCTCTCCCCTAATGCCCTGAAATGTTCTCAGAAGAGCAATCACACTATTCCTGTGGGTTAATTTTTACTTTTTAAAAATGCCTTTTCAGAGTCTCTTTCACTGATATGCAGTGAAAACTAGGTATTATGAGTTCTCAGTTGATTTTTAGCTCTTATGAAAGTGTTTTTTATGTGAAAATAGTTGTTAACTTGATGTCCTTGCAGGGGGTGGAGCCTTCTATTCTGACTTCTTGCTCCACCTCCAAAAGTGCAGTAAATCTAGAAGACACATTCCCAGAAATAAAGTTGCTATATCAATGCTTGGTTATATTTCTAAATTTGAAAAAATGTAATTTCTATATATTTGAAATAAAGAATGAATTTGTCAAAGATGTATCCATGAGAAGTGGTCTGGGTTGAGTGTACTAAGTAACATGTGCTTTCTTACTTGTAAGAGAAACAAATGAATGTCTTTTTATTTCAAGGTCTTTCTCTATACCCAGCTATGGAGCTACATTTTTTTTTTTATTGCCAATTAGGGTCTTTTGTAGCCAGCTTAATTTACCCTGAACCTTACATCTCCCCATTCAGACATCTTTGAAGAGTCTTCACTGACCATAGTCAGAAATTTAGGTCATTTCTGAATGACCCTGATGGCTATTTCCATGGCTTCTCTGTACAAACCTATGCTTTGTGCTGCTCTGTATTCAGGCCTGTTCGCTTTTGTCATCTGGGCTTATTTTCGTACTGTTTAGGTTAAATATCCCTTCCAGAAACCAAGCCTCTAAAATTGTGCTCATCCTTGAAGGCTCTGCTTAAATGCTGCTTCCTCCATGAAGTATTTCTGAATCTCTCTACTCTTAACTCTCTTTACTCTAAACCCTTGCATGAAACTTTATCTGTTCCACTCATTTGGACCTCACCCTTACTGAAAGGGTTTTATCTACATGTTTTCTCTCTTCCTCCAGATCATAAGTTTTTTGTTTTTTCTTTTTTTCTGGAGCTGAAGCCATGTCTTATATTTCTGACTCTTTCCATCAAACTAGCAAAAGCCCTTGCACATAATTCATGCTGGTGAATGTTTGTGGTGATTCTCATTAGCTTCCTGAAGCTCAGAGCTGTGATTTCCCTGCCTTTTGCTCTGAGGAACTGCAACAGCTGATCTTTTCATGGTAATTTCCTGTGACTGCTTCTGTTTATGTCTGACTGGTTTTCACTCCTGTAGCACTTTCAAAGAAAACCTGTTGATATCCTGCAAAGCTGGACAGCTTTATTTTATTTTTCTCCTTTCTAAAAGCAGTTCACAGAAGGACCTGGTAAGATTCCTATAATGGGTGTTCTGCTGTACAGTTTAGATAGCATCTAGAGAGGATATTTTGTATTATAAGCATCAGAAAATTAACATTAAATTGACTAAGCAAAATTGGGAGTACACTGACTTCTACATAAGATAATTTCAGGAGTAGAATTCAGGTTCAAACATGATCCATGGACTCAATAGGCATCATCAGGGACCTCCTGTGCTGTTTCCCTCACTTCTGTTTTCCTGTGTGTTGGCTTCACATGCATGAGATCTCCCACATGGCTGCCTTATTGGCTTATTGCCTTAGGACTTTCTTCTTTGAGTCCAGCAGAATGAAAAGGCTTCTCTTCAACAGCATTTCCAATATGTGCTAACTTGGATAAAGGGTTATTCCTGAACTATAACAGTGGCCAGAAAGTGGAAAATACCACTGATTGAAATCATAATGACACAAAAGTAGAGAGAGTTTCCTTAAAAAATCAGGCCTTTATAAACTGGAAGTGGGATGAATATTTTGAAAGCCCAAACTCAAAATAACTACAGTTCATGAATGTATTTTTCTCAAAAGGGAGTCTGTAGCTTTAATAAGATATTCAAAGTTATCTAATTCCCCTAAAATATCTAGGAACTGTTGACAAAGAGTCAAACTCTGTAAAATATTTGGAGAGATTTATTTTGAGCCAAATATAAGTGACCATGGCCCATGACACAGCCCTCAGGAGATCTTGAGAATTTGCACCCAAGGGATGCAACTTGGTTTTATACATTTTAGGGATGCATGAGGCTTCAATCAGATGCATTTAAGAAATGCATTTGTTTGGTCCAGAAAGGCAGGACAACTTGACATTGGGGAGTTTCCAGCTTATAGGTAGATTAAAACATTTTCTGGTTGGCAATTGGTTGAGTCCATCTAAAGACCTAGGATCAAAAGAAATGGATGTCTGGGTTGAGATAAGAGGTTGTGAAGACCAGAGTTCTTATTTGCAGAAGAATCCTTCAGGTAGGTAGTAGGCTTCAGAAAGAACAGGTTGTAACATGTTTCTTATCAGACTTAAGGTCTGTGATGATGTTAATGCTGGAGGGGTATAATGAGGCATATCTGACCCCCCACTTCCCAGCATGGCCTGAACCAGTCTCTCAAGTTAAATTTTAAAAATGCCATATCTGAGAAAGTCCATTCAGCTGTGGAGGTGGGGTCTTATGATTTTAATTTTAGTTTATAGAACTGATATAAACCAATGCTCCTGTATAATGTCTGCAAATAGATACAAAATGGCAGAAAGCTGAAATAAAATTATCTCAGGTTCTGTCTATAAAAACTGTTGAGTGATTTCAATCTCTATATCTATAATATTAAAATTGAAATATTAACACTGGATTTATCAAAGAGTATGTTAGACTTCTTTCCTCAAAGACCCCGTAATTAGCATTTTTAGCTGTGTCTTCCTCACATAAGCTATACGAAGGCAAAGACCATGCATTTTCTATTCAAATGACTGGTCATTTCCTGATAGCATGCAATAAGGTATTAATAATATTTGAAAATAAATATAAATAGATAAGACAAGATCTGAATAGGGATAGGAACAAAAAGCAAATAAGATCAGAATTTTATTTAACTAAATAGAAAAGCAGACCATGTACTGAATGGTTTGTTAGAAAGTCTGGACTGTAATTTCAGCTCCTCTGTTAGCTAATGGCATAATCTCAAATAATTATTGACTTTGCTGAACCTTTTTATTTTTCTGCAAGGTATGGACTATCTCTAAATGATTCTTCAAACATTTTTCAAAACTAAAATATATGAGTTTGATATGGGATTAACCAAAGTATGTCACTTGAAATACAATATTATAATTAATACTAATAATTAATATTTTAGATAAAAATTTAGATATAAAATGATTGCTTTAACTTTGTTGAGCGTGCATATGAGGCCCTACTCTTGAGAACATCTATTTTATGCTTTTCCCTTCTTGTTTCCCTTCTCCTCTTTCATACAGTCAGAATGACCGGACATTTGTTCTGTATGTATGCTGACCCAAGTTATCACATTTTGGAAATGCTGTGGAAGAGAAGCCCTCTCAGGATCTACACCAATCCTGATTGTTCTATAATTTAGTCACATTCCTCTTTAACCTGGCCTTAAATTAATCGTCCTACCTATTTGTATCCACCTTTTCATATCATATAATTTCTAGTTATTAATAAAATACCATGACTTTATTGAATAAAATAGTTATAAACACTTCTTTTCTGACTTAAATGCTCAGTTCATGATGTATGATGTAAATGACAGGAAACTAATTCCTTGTGTAGCTTTATCTTAAGAATATACTCAGCAAACTAACTCAGGAACAGAAAACCGAACACTACATGTTGTCACTTATAAGTGGGAGCTGATTGAGGAGATCACATGGACACACAGGAAGGAATAGCACACCCTGGAGCCTGTAGGAAGGTCGGGGTTTGGGGGACAGAGAGCATCAGGAAGAATAGCTAAAGGATTCTGTGCTTACTA
This sequence comes from Chlorocebus sabaeus, assembly GCF_047675955.1. Classification (NCBI taxonomy): domain Eukaryota; kingdom Metazoa; phylum Chordata; class Mammalia; order Primates; family Cercopithecidae; genus Chlorocebus; species Chlorocebus sabaeus. The sequence continues at coordinate 111,071,828 of NC_132912.1, forward strand.
ACTAGATGATGGGATAATCTGGGCAGCAAACCACCATGGCACACGTTTACCTATGTAAGAAACCTGTACATCCTGCATATGTAGCTCTGAACTTAAATAAAAGTTGAAGAAAAAAAATAATAATCATAGTCATTCTGACTGCTGTGAGATGGTATCATTGTGGTTTGATTCATATTTCTCTTATAATCAATGCTGTTGAGCTTTTCTGAGACACAGTCTTGCTCTGTCGCCCAGGCTAGAGTGCAGTGGTGCAATCTTGGCTTACTACAACCTCTGCCTCCTGGGTTCAAGTGATTCTCCTGCCTTAGCCTCCCAAGTAATTGGGATTACAGGCACCCACCACCATGCCCAACTAATTTTTTTTCTCTTGTTAGTACAGACAGGGTTTCACCATGTTGGCCAGACTGGTTTCGAACTCCTGACCTCAAGTGATCTATCCACCTTGGCCTCCCAAAGTTCTAGGATTACAGGCGTGAGCCACCCCGTCATCTGGCTTGGAGCTTCTTTTTATGTGTTTCTTGGCCACATATACGTCTTCTTTTGAGAAGTGTCTGTTCCTGTCCTTTGCCTGCTTTTTAATGTTGGTATTTTTTTATTTTTTTTATTTTTTTGGTAAATTTGTTTAAGTACATTGTCCAGGCATCAACCACTCGGTATTTACCCAATGAAAGCAAATGTCTTTGCCAAGTCTTGTACAGAATGTTTATAGAAACTTCAATTGTAATAGTAAAAAGCTGGAAGTAACCGAAATGTTTACCATCAGGTGAATAAATAGGCAAATTTTTAGATACCCTTACAATGAAAACAATACAATACTACTCCCCAATAAAGGAATGAACTATTGATACATTCTTTAACGTGAATGAATCTCAAAATAATTTTGCAGAGTTACAGAAGTCAGACAAAAAAGAGTTTATACTTAATGCTTTCTTTTATATAAAAGTCTAAAAGATCCAAACTAACTTACCGTGACAGAAAGCAGATCAAGTTTGTCTACAGTGGGTTGGTAAGAGTGGGAGAAAGATATTTTAAGGGGAATAGTTGACGACTTGGGAATGCTGATTTCGTTTGCTATATTGTAACAGTGATTGTTTTCAGGTTTGTACATATGTCAAAATGAATTCTCTTATACTTCTTGAATGTCTGCATTTTATTGTATGTCATATAGCTCAATACAGGTGATAAAAAGAAAACAAAACTTTTCAGAAATACAAATCGTGAAATAATTCATCAAAAGCAGAACCATATTACCAGAAGTATAGTAAAATGAATCTAATATATGTAGAACAAAGACTCCAAGACATTTGAAATTCTTAGTGATGGTGAGATTTTTTTGGCATAAAGAATAATATTTTTTTAAGAAGTATCCCTAAAAGCTGAGTTTCACTTACACCATCATTCTACCCTTACCACCCAGACTGAAAATGAAAATCCTTCTTGACAATCAAAGGGAAATTTGACATCCTTTATTTATTTAATGACTACAGATAGGCTTAACTTATGGTCAAGTATAGAGATCACCATTCTAGCCACAGCCAGTAAAAGAAGCCTTGCTTGTATCTATAGAAAATGACAGGGATGAAAGGCTGACCCTTACAAATAGGTAGCCATCCACAACATGTATCCAAAGGTATGTAACAAACTTAGAAGGGTTTCAGACATGTTCTGATATTCATAGATATCAAATCCAGAAGTGTCAACATGATTCCAGTAAAGACATATTTCTCTAAGCTTGAATTACTATCCCTCTGGGTAATATGTTCATTTGCCATAAGACGTTAGCCTATGGCTGATGATGAAAGAAGAAAATTCATCTTTATGGGAGAAGTTGATCACAAAATCAGGATGGAATGTCTAAGACCTTGCTAAGAAAACTAAGATTCAGGAACCAAATGTGGGAACTCATGTCTAGTACAAAAAAGCCAAGAGAGAAATGCCCAGTACTATGTCCAGAACAAACATGGCAGGAAGACGAGGTTGAGAAAGCAGTCATGTTATAGACACATTTATATCCAGACCACACAATAGACATAATAGGCCAAGCACAGTGGCTTATGCCTGTAATCCCAGCACTTTGGGGGACCAAGGTGGGAGGACTGTTTGAGCCCTGGAGTTCAAGACCAGCATGGGCAACATAGGGAGACTCTGCCTCTACAAAAAACAAAATTTACCCAGGCATGGTAGTGCACGCCTGTGGTACCAGCTATTTGGGAGGCTAATAGGGATGATTTCTTTTGCTTAGGAAGTCAAGACTGCGCTGCTGTACTCCAGCCTGGAAAACAAAAGCCCAGTTTCAAAATATAAAATAAAATAAAATAAAATAATTAAAAATAATTATAAATCCTGTAGATTATTCAGCAACAGAAGTGTTACTTAAATTTCATGGCTCGGGAATGACTCTGAAGTTAATTAGGGATAGACAGATGTCGAAAGCCCCATTAACTCCAGTCAAAAGGAGATGAGAGAAGTAAAGTTTGCTTCAATGTTATTTTTGATCAAATGGCTTAAGCTGGTGGAGCTACCCTCAGTCCCTCCAAACTGAGTGCCTGCTGTGAGTCAGGTGTATGATCCTATGATTTAGTTATTTTGCTAACTCAAAGTCATTACACTATTACAATCAATCTTGCATGGAAACTAAAAAATAGAGAAGTTAAGTAATCTATACAAATTTACATAGCAAAGACAGTGACAAAACCATGATTCAAAGCAGAACAGCCAAATTGTAGAACATGCATATTTAGCCACTATGTTATAATGGCCCCGCTACTTGTTGGGATAACTTTGGCTGGGGGCAAGGAAGCATATTAGCTCACCAGCCCCAAATTCACAGCCACCTGACTAAGGACCCTTGATTTCTCGAAGCACGACAAGTATTTTCTTTAGAGTTCCAGAAGTGTCCTTAACGTTTAGTAAATAGCAAGTATTGTATTTTCCTTTGTATACTACAGTGTTTTATTGATAGGCTAGAGATAATAGTTTTCCAGTTACTGAATTTCAGTTGAGACCAAAAGGAAAAACAAAACCTCTGTCTATAGCACATGATATTATTATTTTCTTCTCAACACATACAGAAAAGAAGCATCTGGTGAGTAGGAAATTGGAAAAGTATAAAGAAGTATATAATATCAACCATTTTAAAGTGCAGAGAAATTTACAAAATTATATTAAATGGAATTTATCATGTCTATTTTGAAATGCTGTACCAACCTCTTAACTATCAAAATCTGCATAATGGTGTTGTTATATTGTGATGAGCTGTATATTTTATCCAATGAACTATTCTCAGGTACAGAAATTTTTGTTTAATTTTATTGTGAGTTGTTTTTCATTATATTTCAAACAAATTAGACTTTGATAAATTATTTGGTGAAAGCTAGATATGAATCCAGCACCCCTTGCACATAAAGCAAATATGATTCAAGTAAATATATTTTTGACAAATGACTTGCGCCTTCATGATTTAACAACATGATGTGAAATGTCCCTATAACAGCGTGGTATCAGGCCCGTTATGCATTTGTTTCTTCTATGGCAAACTGAGAGGAGAACACTGGCAGAAAATATAATTCATTTCCACGAGGAAGGTAGAGAAAAATTGGTTTTGTGTTAAATTCACAGTGTGTGGCTCAAACAACAGAGAAAAAGAAAAAGTAATAAAGAAATATAAACTTTGCTTGAACCTACAATTATGGAAATTATCTTTGATCTCTGAAGAAAGAAGATGCATCATTAGAGCTAACTGAGCTTATTAAACCATAACACAAAGTGCTTTTTTTTATGCGATAAACTTTAGGAGGCTACACTCAGCTTAAAGGTAAGGGCACCACTACAGCCCTAACCAGGCTTTTAAGATGTCCTTCTTTAGAAACTGCTACAGGAAAACAGTTTGCAGTTATTTACTTGAGCAGTACTATCAAAGGGTATTTAGAATCACCAGAAACTGATGAAGAAACTAGACACAGGGAGGAAAGGGACAAAAATATGAAGGATGGCTTCTACATTTGCTCAACATTTAATAAACATTTAGACTTACACATTTGTGATACTGTGCACCAACCAGGTTATGGGAGTGTTGACCAAGATTGCAGTTTTGGATTTGCTGAAATTGAGTTGCTTTTTAAATATTAAATTATGTATGGCCATTTTCACGATATTGATTCTTCCTACCCATGAGCATGGTATGTTCTTCCATTTGTTTGTGTCCTCTTTGATTTCACTGAGCAGTGGTTTGTAGTTCTCCTTGAAGAGGTCCTTTACATCCCTTGTAAGTTGGATTCCTAGGTCTTTTATTCTCTTTGAAGCAATTGTGAATGGAAGTTCATTCCTGATTTGGCTCTCTGTTTGTCTGTTACTGGTGTATAAGAATGCTTGTGATTTTTCCACATTAATTTTGTATCCTGAGACTTTGCTGAAGTTGCTTATCAGCTTAAGGAGATTTTGGGCTGAGACAATGGGGTTTTCTAAATATACAATCATGTCATCTCCAAACAGGGACAATTTGACTTCTTCTTTTCCTAACTGAATCCCCTTGATTTCTTTCTCTTGCCTGATTGCCCTAGCCAGAACTTCCAACACTATGTTGAATAGGAGTGGTGAGAGAGGGCATCCCTGTCTTGTGCCAGTTTTCAAAGGGAATTTTTCCAGTTTTTGCCCATTCAGTATGAGACTGGCTGTGGGTTTGTCATAAATAGCTCTTATTATTTTGAGGTACGTTCCATCAATACCGAATTTATTGAGCATTTTTAGCATGAAGGGCTGTTGAATTTTGTCAAAAGCCTTTTCTGCATCTATTGAGATAATGATGTGGTTCTTGTCTTTGGTTCTGTTTATATGCTGGATTATGTTTATTGATTTGCGAATGTTGAACCAGCCTTGCATCCCAGGGATGAAGCCCACTTGATCATGGTGGATAAGCTTTTTGATGTGTTGCTGAATCCGGTTTGCCAGTATTTTATTGAGGATTTTTGCATCGATGTTCATCAGGGATATTGGTCTAAAATTCTCTTTTTTTGTTGTGTCTCTGCCAGGCTTTGGTATCAGGATGATGTTGGCCTCATAAAATGAGTTAGGGAGGATTCCCTCTTTTTCTATTGATTGGAATAGTCGCCCAAGGTAATTTATAGATTCAATGCCATCCCCATCAAGCTACCAATGAGCTTCTTCACAGAATTGGAAAAAACTGCTTTAAAGTTCATATGGAACCAAAAAAGAGCCCGCATCTCCAAGACAATCCTAAGTCAAAAGAACAAAGCTGGAGGCATCACGCTACCTGACTTCAAACTATACTACAAGGCTACAGTAACCAAAACAGCATGGTACTGGTACCAAAACAGAGATATAGACCAATGGAACAGAACAGAGTCCTCAGAAATAATACCACACATCTACAGCCATCTGATCTTTGACAAACCTGAGAGAAACAAGAAATGGGGAAAGGATTCCCTATTTAATAAATGGTGCTGGGAAAATTGGCTAGCCATAAGTAGAAAGCTGAAACTGGATCCTTTCCTTACTCCTTATATGAAAATTAATTCAAGATGGATTAGAGACTTAAATGTTAGACCTAATACCATAAAAATCCTAGAGGAAAACCTAGGTAGTACCATTCAGGACATAGGCATGGGCAAAGACTTCATGTCTAAAACACCAAAAGCAACGGCAGCAAAAGCCAAAATTGACAAATGGGATCTCATTAAACTAAAGAGCTTCTGCACAGCAAAAGAAACTACCATCAGAGTGAACAGGCAACCTACAGAATGCGAGAAAATTTTTGCAATCTACTCATCTGACAAAGGGCTAATATCCAGAACCTACAAAGAACTCAAACAAATTTACAAGAAAAAAGCAAACAACCCCATCAAAAAGTGGGCAAAGGATATGAACAGACATTTCTCAAAAAAAGACATTCATACAGCCAACAGACACATGAAAAAATGCTCATCATCACTGGCCATCAGAGAAATGCAAATCAAAACCACAATGAGATACCATCTCACACCAGTTAGAATGGCGATCATTAAAAAGTCAGGAAACAACAGGTGCTGGAGAGGATGTGGAGAAATAGGAACACTTTTACACTGTTGGTGGGATTGTAAACTAGTTCAACCATTATGGAAAACAGTATGGCGATTCCTCAAGGATCTAGAACTAGATGTACCATATGACCCAGCCATCCCATTACTGGGTATATACCCAAAGGATTATAAATTATGCTGCTATAAAGACACATGCACACGTATGTTTATTGCGGCACTATTCACAATAGCAAAGACTTGGAATCAACCCAAATGTCCATCAGTGACAGATTGGATTAAGAAAATGTGGCACATATACACCATGGAATACTATGCAGCCATAAAAAAGGATGAGTTTGTGTCCTTTGTAGGGACATGGATGCAGCTGGAAACCATCATTCTTAGCAAACTATCACAAGAACAGAAAACCAAACACCGCATGTTCTCACTCATAGGTGGGAACTGAACAATGAGATCACTTGGACTCGGGAAGGGGAACATCACACACCGGGGCCTATCATGGGGAGGGGGGAGGGGGGAGGGATTGCATTGGGAGTTATACCTGATGTAAATGACGAGTTGATGGGTGCAGCACACCAACATGGCACAAGTATACATATGTAACAAACCTGCACGTTGTGCACATGTACCCTACAACTCAAAGTATAATAATAATAAATTAAAAAAAAAAAAGAAAAAGAAAAAAATAAAATAAATAAATTATGTATGTTGAACAGGAAGTGGAATATAGTATACTAACCTGGATATCATAAGTAAGCTGCGGGGTAAGTTGAAAATAGATACCTGAGAGGAGTTGTCTAAACTTGATATCACTTGAGGGTGTGTGTGTGTTGGTGTGTATATGTATACACACATGTACATATATGCATGTATAAATATGTATGTCTATATGTATGCATTTGGGGGGATATATACTACAAAACTCCATTTTTAAAGAAACACATAGAAAACAACTAGAAAAGATGGTAGAGTAACAGCAGTTAGTGTGGTAGATGAGAGATCAGGAGAGACAGAAGCCAAAGGAAGTGGAAGTTTCAGGAAGAATGGAATGGTCAACTGTGGCCACTGCTACTGAAATGTCAGGTATAATGAGGATGGTAGCTGAATAATATGAGATTCAAGTATATAATGTTTATTTTATTTATTTTACATAAAATAGCTTTATTTTTAATATATACATATATAATATCATATAATACAGTACTACACAATATAATTTGATTTTGGTAAGAACACCTAACGTGAGGTCTACACTTTTTGTGAATACTGTATTTAAATGAACAATATTGTTAACTAAAGGGAAAATATTGTACAGCAGATCTCTAGAATTTCTCCATATTGCAGAATTAAGACTTTATATACATTGATTAATAATTCCTCATTTCACCCTCCAGTCAGCCCCTGGCAACAATAAATTGTACTCTGATTCTATGAGTTTGAATCATTTAGATATCTCATATAAGTAGAATCATGCTGTATTCATCCTTCTGTGACTGGCTTGTTTCACTTAGCATAATGCACTCAAGGTTTAACCACGTTGTTATATATTGGAGGAGTTTAAGAATAAATATTATTCCACAGTGTTTACATACCATATTTCCTTTATTTATTCATTGATGGACATTTAGGTTGGGACCACACCTTCACTATTATGAATAATGCTTCAATGAACACTGGAGTGCTAATAACTCTTTGACATCCTGATTTCAATTATTTTGAGTAAATTATTACCCAGAGGTGGGACTGATGAATTACATAGTAATTCTAGTTTTAATATTTTTGAGGAAACTGTACTGTTTTTCATAGTGACTGTATCCATTTGCATTCCCACCAAGGGTTCCCTTTTCTCCTTATTCTCACCAACAATTATTATCTTTTATCTTATTGATAGTAGCATTCCAGCAGGTGTGAGGTGATATCCCATTGTGGTTTTCATTTTCATTTCCTTGATCATTAGTGACATGGAGAATCTTTTTATATACTCATTGCCCATTTTTATGACCTGTTTTGGAATGTCTATTTAAGACTTTAGCCCATTTTATAAATCACATTATTCATAATTTTTTGGTTTTGTTTTGCTATCAAGTTGTAGAATTTCCATATAATTTGGAAATCAACTTTTTTATCTAATATATGGTACACAAACATATTTTTCCATTTCATACATTGCCTTTTCACTCTGTTGATTATTTCCTTTGTTTTGCAAAGCTTTTTAGTGTGATGTAGTCCCACTTGTCTATTTTTGCTTCTGCTGCCTACTGTTTTGGTATCATATCCATAAAATCATTGCTAAAACCAATATCATAAAGATGTTCCACTATATTTTCTTCTAGGGGTTTTACAGTTTCAGGCCATACATTTAATTCTGTAATACATTTTGGGTTGATTTTTTTGTGTAGTGTAAAAGAGGGATCCAATTTTATTTGTTTGCATGTGTATATCCAGTAGTCTTAAATCCATTTGTTGAAGAAGCTATCATTTTCCCATTGTGTACTCTTAGCACCCTGATCAAAAATCAGCTATATATAGAGAGAGATTGGTTTCTGTACTCTCTATTATATTTCATTGAGCTATATAGTTGTCTTTATACCAGCATCATACTGTTCTAGGTACTGTAGCTTTGTAATATATAGATGTTCCTCAACTTACAATGGGGTTACATCCCAAGAAACCCATTGTTAAGTTGAAAATATCCTAAGTCAAAAATGTGTTTAATACATGTAACCTACTGATATGGTTTGGCTCTGTGTTCCCACCTAAATCTCATCTCAAATTGTTCCCCCATGTCAAGGTAGGAACCTGGTGGGAGGTGATTGGATTATGGGGTAGTTTTCCCCAAGCTGTTCTCGTGATAGTGAATGAGTTCTCACAAAAGCTGATGGATTTATAAGTGTTTGACAGTTCCTTCTTCACACTTGCTCTCTCGCCTGCTGCCGTGTAAGATGTGTCTGCTTCCTCTTCTGCCACGATTGTAAGATTCCTGAAGCCTCCCTAACTATGCAGAACTGTGAGTCAATTAAACCTTTCTTTCTTTATAAGGTTACTCAATCTTGGGCAGTTATTTATAGCAGTGTGAACATGAACTAATACATCCACAAATACACATAGAAAATGAACTAATACACCTACACTAGTACACTAATATACGAACACAATATAGCTTAGCCTAGCCTACCTGAAACATGCTTAGAACACTTACTTTAGCCTAGGGTTGGGAAAAATCATGCACTAATATTAAAAGTGATTTACCACCCCGGCGCAGTGGCTCACGCCTGTAATCCCAGCACTTTGGGAGGCTAAGGTGGGTGGCTCATGAGGTTAAGAGTTCAAGACCAGCCTGGCCAAGATAGTGAAATACCATCTCTACTAAAAATACAAAAATTAGCCAGGTCTGGTGGTAAGCACCTGTAATCCCAGCTACCTGGGAGGCTGAGGCAGGAGAATAGCTTGAACTCAGGAGGTGGAGGTTGCAGTGAGCCAAGATCGCACCACTGCACTCCGGCCTGGGCAACAGAGCAAGACTCCATATCAACATTTTTTTTAAAAGTGATTTACCAGTCCTAGCTACAATACTGCAATATAGTTATTCTTCTTTATATGCAGTGGATTGGTTCTAGGACCACCTCCCCACCATATGTACCAAACTCTGTGCATACTCAGGTCCTGCTATTGGCCCTATAGAATCTATGCATGTGGAAAGTATACAAAAGTTTCCTGTGTATTTTAAATCTGCATTTGGTTGAAAAACATCCACATATAAGTGCACTCACACAATTCAAACCTTTGTTTTTTAAGGGTCAACTGCAATTTGTATCTGTCTGTATATTTACCTTTAGCAATGATTTTTATATGTTCTTATGTTGTCTTGTTGTGGTTTAGTATCTTTTATTTCAAGTTGTAAAACTTCCTTTAGCATTTCTTGGTAAGGCAAGTCTACTGATCATGAACTCCCTCAACTTCTATTTGTCTGGAAAAGTCTCTCTCTTCATTTTTGAAGAACATTTTAAAGAAGGGGTCCAGGGAAGAAGAAGAGGGCTACCTGCTTCTACTGAGCAAAGGCAGCAGTCACCCTGAGCTTCTACAGCCCTTTGTATTTATTGGGTAGAAAGAGCAGGCAGAAGGAGGTAACAACTGGTCAGCTGCTTAATTGATCATGGGTTCATATTATTGCTAACAGGCTTCAAATGCACCTAACCACAAGAAATACTGCACTTGGGGCGTGACTGCCCTCAGCATTCTTTCTGGGTGGCAGATGCAGTTTGTGTTTCCCAACATTCTGCATTCATGAGAACAGTCTGCTGTTTACTAATATAGACTCTAGTGGTACACTGAGCTGATCACTACCCTCACTCTTTTGGCCTGCAGCATCATGTGGCACATAATTATAAATTGATAAGTAATAATAAGTAGTTTTTTTAAAAAAATCTAAGTTTTACTGTATAATAGATTGGGTGTTGATAGAGATATAAACCACACAAACAAGAGCCCTTTGGGGTCCCCACTGACGTTAAAGAATGAAGGATTTTTCAGTACAACAATTTTGAAAATAACAGCCTTAGATGATAGTCCACTGTTATTATCAGGGCAGGGAAAAGCCACTGCCAGTTGAGAACTCTGTGACTGAGAAACACATTTGTTCCTTGAAACCTTGGTTTCATTATTTGTGGAATTATGATAATAATGGTGCTGTAATGTTAAGTCAATGGTATTACATCTGTAAAGTGCTTACTGAAGTGCCCGCACATAAATAGATATTGATCATTGCTAGTGATCATTGTTGTCATCACATAAATGAGAATTTATTGAAAGTCCAATTCGTGACTAACACGAGGCTCCTCTTTTGGAGACTAAGGAAGCACATGATGATGAACCAAATTTCCCCAACTACACACTTGTTGAGACAATGAATAGCAACACACACACATTGCTAAGATAACAATAACAGAAAAACAAGAGAAAAATAAGATGAGGCACATTTAGCACAAGACACCTTGTAATTATTCTAGGTGTTCAGAGAAGAAAAGGCGAACAGAAAGAGGTTGGAATAGGCAACATTTCCCTGTTTTGATGGACTATTGAGAACTTCCAAACTTCTCGAAGAATGGGAGCAATCTGAATGTCATAGAGGAGATAGAAGGGTATTCCAGGAAAGATCATAGTAGAAGCAAACGAATCTCCAAGAGAAGTAGCTGCTGGAGAAGAGTAAGAGAGACATCATATAAGGATAAGAGAGTTAAATTAAAGAAATAGATTGAAAAGTAGGGAGAGGAGATTTAATTTGAAGAGGTGGGTTATAGGTAATTTATGCAGGATCTTGCACAAGGGAAACTATATGAAGAAAGTTGTAGTTTTCTTGTTCACAGCAGTGTCCACTCTACAACTTGTTTACAGCCGTGTATGCAGAACAATGTACATTACTAACTGATTCACACGCAGTGTTACTTTTAATCTTATGACCACCTCATCAAGTGCTGTCATGAACATTGAGATTTCCTCCCCAAATTTATTCAAATTCTTCCACTTAATATACCAGCTATATGGTCAATGGTATTGACTCCCTACTTTTACTACACCCTAAGACTGGACCTTGATTGCTCTCATGGCATTTGTTTGATGGTTGTAAGGAATTATAGGCACTCTCCCTTTAGTTGAATAAAGGCACCTTGCAATGATTAGGAGAGTCATCCCGAGGGCAATGCAGACACATTGAATATGGTAAAACTCGGAAAAATGCAGAGCCATAGTTCTGTGATTGATGTCTATATTCACATTTATCAACAAATACAGTGCTTTAATAGCTTAATCTAATTTGAGTTGGATTTTCTGTTACCTACAAGCAAAAATATCCTGTGTGATACAAATAGATATTTTCATCTATTTTAAAGATGCAGAAAGTAAATCTTAGAGAGATTACGTTAATTGCCTAAGGCTTTTAAGCCAGCAAATGTCAGTGCCAGGAATTGAACTTGGCTGGATATAACAGAAAAGATGAATTTTTCATTTAAGAATATTTATCTTAAAAAAGCAGAAAACTTGAAATTTCAGAAATCAATTATGTCCTAGTAAAATAATTAAAGGATTAAATTTTACAATAAGTAAATACTGAGTATTTCACAAAGTGAATGACATTATAGGTAAGTTTTTTTTGTTTGTTTTGTTTTGTTGTTTTTTGTTTTTGTTTTTGTTTTCTGGAATGCCTTAATAAGCCACACATAGATAAACGCCAATGCTGACAATCTTCACAAAGGGAGAAAACATGTAAAATAAATATTCCCCTGGGGTTCTTCTAATAGTTAATCCCTGATGAGCCACCTGTCTCAGCCTCACCTTGGTAAGAATGTCAAGAAGTAGCAGAAGCATTCGAACTGTCTAGTAGGACTTCAGCCGAGACTGGCAAATGCACAGCCGGTTAATAAGCACCTGTGGGTTCACTCAAGTGTCAGCATAATTTGTGATAACGGGGGAGAAGAGAAGAGAAACCTTTGATACACACTCCCTTTGACTTACTTGCAGGCACCAAATTGCTTGAGCAAATAATTTTACCTTCTTTTCCTGTTTCCCCTCCTATACTATGAAGTTACTCTCCAATGATGGCAGATGATATGCTAACAGTAACACCTAAATAAACACACAATTCTTTTACACATGTTTAATTTAAAATGGTAATTATGGTGATGATTCCAGATTTTAGAAAGAAAAAAAAAAGAAAAGTACAGATTATGTCACTCCTAATCATACATCAGAGAAACTAACATGATATTGTTTATTTTGTGATTTTGTGGTTTTGCATGTGTGTGGTTTATAATTATGATAGTGACATATAAACGTACATATTCATTTCTTTATTTGACACTATAAATGTGTGTCTCTTCATTTAGTATATTTGAAAAGAACATTGTGAATGTTGCATGATAGTCTATTCTTCGGTGTAGTAATATTTAAATATATTGAAATGTATTTAACCATTTCTCAATGTGTAAGCAATTTAGATAAATTCTATTATTTTTTGAAATAAAAAACAAAACTCTGTGTGTAACAATTTTTTTTTTTTTTTTTTTTTGAGACAGAGTCTAGCTGTGTCGCCCAGGCTGGAGTGCAGTGGCGCGATCTTGGCTCACTGCAAGCTCCGCCTCCTGGGTTCACGCCATTCTCATGCCTCAGCCTCCCGAGGAGCTGGGACTACAAGCACATGCCACATTTTTTGAGATAGGGTCTCCTTCTGTTGCCGAGGCTGGAGTGCAGTGGCGCAATCTCGGCTCACTGCAACTTCTGCTCCTGAGTTCAAGCGATTCTCCTGCCTCAGCTTCCCAAGTGACTGGTACTACAGTTGCCCGCTTCCACGCCCGACTAATTTTCTTGCTTCTTTTTTTATTTAGTGGAGACGGGGTTTTACCGTGTTAGCCAGGATGGTCTTGATCTCCTGACCTCATGATTGGCCCGCCTGGGCCTCCCAAAGTGCTGGGATTATAGGCGTGAGCCACTGCGCCCAGCCAACAAAGTTTTCTTACACTTAAACACAGATTAGATTCCTACGTGAGTAAATATGTACTATAACTTTTTAAAGGGTTTTTTTTTTTTAATTTATTTATTATTATTAAACTTCAAGTTGTAGGGTACATGTGCACAACGTGCAGGTTTGCTACATATGTATACTTGTGCCATGTTGGTGTGCTGCACCCATCAACTCGTCATTTACATCAGGTATAACTCCCAATGCAATCCCTCCCTCCTCCCCCCTCAATGCCAAATTACATTTTAGAAAGTTTGGGCCAGTGTAAAATCATGTCAGGAGTGTAACTTAATTGCCTGTTTCACTTCACCCTAGTCAATATTGAAATTTATCATTCTTTTCATTATTTGTTATCTGCAAGGTAAAATAAATAAATAAATAAATAAATAAATAAATAAATAAAATAAAAAAACCTAAGACTTCTTGTATTAGTTTTACTTGATAAACAAAAAGAATTAAATTTTTTTCCATTAGTGTCACTTATATTATTTATAAATCACATATTTTCCTCTGCCTTTAATATGTAGGTACTTTATTGTTTTATTTTAAAATATGTCTTTAAATATTAATATTATCATGAATTTATTCAAACATTATTGATTTCTGGTTTGCTATTTGCTTTTGTTCATGCATTTAAGTGTGAACCCTTTCTAAACTCATGCTTAGAAATTGATCATACCATGCTACTTTTCTCTTTCTTATTTAGTTTTTCAAATCTACACACAAAAAAATCCATCAATAACTCTGTGAGATATTTAAGTATATGGTTCTTTTGTTTGGTTAAGTTTACATTGAACTTTCAACTATTTGAAATTTAAGTTGGTGTTTTGCTAGAAAATGGTCGACTTTTTCATAATCTTCTTCATCCCTATTAAAGGGAATAGAATCCAACTGGTAAAGACATGAGTGATTTTTGGAAAAGGAGATAAACACATTATGGTTGACATTATTCTATCAACTTTAGTCAAGTATTATCTATATATGTATGAGGTCTTATGTTTAAGGAATATGCACTCCAGTAGGAGATGATATATGTAACTAATTGTGGTACAAACAAACAAACAAAAAGTTCAAAAAAGAGAATTAAATACTATGGTGTAATACGAAAGAAAAGAAAAGAGAGGAAGGAAGGAAGGAAGGAAGGAAGGAAGGAAGGAAGGAAGGAAGGAAGGAAGGTAGGTAGGTTGGTCAGGACGAGAGACAAATAAGAAAATGCTATAGTTGCTGGGAGTAGAATCACACAGAAAGTTTCCGACAGGAGGCATCCTTTAATTTGGCCATGGAGAAGGAAAAGAAACAATAGGCAGAGTAATAGTTGAAATTTTTGTAGGCTCAGGAATATCATTAATAAGAATGTATGAAACATATTTGGAGAATTCTGAGCAGTCAGTTCTACTGCAGTGACAGAAAGCAGTGTATAACAGGCACATTATTATATTAGGGTCTGAATATGGACAGTCTGTTAATTTAAGGTTCAAGAATATTCTTTTTAAATTTTTTTGTATCAAAATGCAAGTAATGAATTGTTACAAAAGGTTTTTTTTTAAGGGAGTGGTAATAAGAGGGCTTTAAAAGTAAGAAAACAATCTGATAGAGAAATACAGTTTTCTAGGGTGGAGAAACCTAAAAGTACAGAGACTACTGTTTATAAGTAGTATTGGGTCCCTGAGTTAGGACACATTCAGGGGAACTGAAAGTGAAGCTTTAAATGAAAGAAAAATGTAGGGGCAACAATCTAAAGAACTTCAAAATTGATAGCACTTGGAGACACCAAATGAGTTAGAGTCGAACCCAAATTTGTCATATGAAGTACTGATTAGTCACTGGTTTCAGGAACTTAATATGTGCTTGAAATAGTCTGGCTGCAACTTAGGATCGAGACCACGGCTATAGATGTAGATCTGCAAGCCATTAGTATAGATATAATAGAGCTGGGGAGTAGATAACATTTCCTGGAAATGCTAAACAAGTTTGGAAAATACTTGAAGAGCTTGAGTTAGAAAAGTCAGTGGAAAAAAAACAGAGAAGCCAGTGGAAGATACAAAAGGAATGGACAGGGAAGTAGCAGAACAACAAGGCAAAGGCTTGGTGCAGCTTGGTGCCAAGAGGTCCAGCAAAAAGCCATCAAGAAAGGTCTTTTAGAACTGGTGTTTGGGAAGATATGTAGAATATTAATATTAAAGAACCTGGCCAGGCGCGGTGGCTCATGCTTGTAACCCAAGCACTTTGGGAGGCTGAGGTGGGTGATCCCTTGAGGTCAGGAGTTCAAGACCAGCCTGGCCAACAAGGTGAAACCCTGTGTCTACTAAAAATACAAAAATTAGCTGGGCGTGGTGGCACACGCCTGTAGTCCCAGCTACTCTGGAGGCTGAGGCAGGAGAATCACTTGAACCTGGGAGGTGGACTTTGCAGTGAGCTGAGATCGTGCCACTGCATTCCAGCCTGGTGACAGAGCAAAACTGTCAAAAAAAAAAAAAAAAAAAAGAAAGAAAGAAAAAAAAAGAAGAAACCTAAATTACTATGCAAAGACAAGCATTTCATGGTGGAGGGAGAAGAAATGTGAGCTATTATAGGCTGTTTTTTGAAATTTCTATAGCACAGAAAGGGAAAAAAAAAAGGACAAAATAACTTACAGATGCATCCAATTAGAGGAAAGCTCTCTTAGGAGGAGAAACAAATAGTTTGATAGTAATGATTATTTTGTTGTTGCTATCCATTTGGCATGGAAAACTATTAAAAATATAGAGATAAGTATAAAAGAAGCTGTCCAAGAGGCTAGAACTAATCACACAAGAGAAAAAGCTGGTAGCAGATGAAACATAGGCATTTAAAGACAACCAAAAGAGGCAATGCTATATCAGATAATGTTGACCCAATAAAGCATATGAGATGTTGTTTCATAAGCATAAAGGGTCCAGAAGTGAAACTGGAGGGTGAAGAAAAGTAGGAAATATTTGTAAGAGTAATCACTGAAAATGAATCAAATATTCAAGAAGAAATAAATAAAAACATGCACTGGTAGTAGGGAGAAGCAGATGATGATGAAAACATGTAAACTTTTAAGTAGGTAGAAAAAACAGATCTGTGGATTTACCTAGCAATATAAGAATGGGTTTGATTCTTTGCACCTGGGGGTTAGATAGAGCATGTATCCTAGATAGATAGATGTAGCAAGCATACATCATAGATGCTCTACCATAGATAAAGCATACATCCACATTCTTTATTTCGTGTATTTGTTTAGTACCATTTAACAGTCACATATTTAGGATATATTACACACTTTTACTAGATAAGGTGTGAGTAGAGATATAAGAATACATAGGACACAGTTCAAACTATTGAATAATTGAGAGTTTGGAAGGTGTGAGAGGCTAATATATGGACATGCACAGTGAAACATACTGAGTGCTTGGATGCAGATATGCTCTGGGATTTTCAGGACGTTTTTCCATAGGATCATGAGCTATAAATCACAAAGAATGAGTAGAAATTACCCAATGTGATAGGATGGTCTAGGAGCATAGAACATTTCATACAAATGAAAACACTCAGACAAAGATTCACAGGGCTGAATGAGGACTGAGAGGAGAACTAAATAGCGCTGCATATGTCTTGAACACAGTACACTGCTGACAAGTGACGATGGGCAGATGAGACTGATGGATATTCAAGACTCAAATGAAAAAACTTGATTTGACATAATAAATATTTGAACATGACAAAAGGAATTTATTGAAGGATTTTAAACAAGTGAGCAACATGACATTTAATATTTTAGAAAGTTTACTCTGTGATGGGTTAGAGAACAAATTGGAGAAGGATATACCACATGCATTTAACATAAACACAAGTTAAAAGGTTATTGCAATAGTCCAAGTGAAATGTGATAAGGCTAAACCTAAATCAATTACAACAGGAATAAAAAGGGAAAAGATTACAGAGATGAGAGCTATCGGGTAGGCAGACTTAATATGATTGTATGATTGATTGGATGAGAAATGTGAGACAGGGGAGGAGTCTGGGGTCATTCCATTGGTAGAAACTAGTGATACCATCTGAAAATAATAAAAGAGAAGTGAGGAGCACGTAGTATGGAACTAGAAGTATTGTTAAGGCAGCAATGGAAAAAGTTGAAGGAGTCTGTGATTCTAGGTAGGACACAGACACACAGTTGAAATAGCAGACCTTGGGATATATGTTAGGGCAAATTAAATAAAAAGATAAATCAACAGAGCTAGAGGTCAAGGTGGGCACATACAAGCACTGAATACCAGGAAGTGAAGAAGCTAAAAGGCAAAAATATCTTATTTTCTTCTCAATATGCTAACACTTACTAGCTGGTCTATTTTTAGCCTTTGTTTCTAGGACCATCCATATATTAATGATGGCAACTCTTATATCCTACATCTTGATTTCTCTCTAAAGATCCAACATCATATTTCCAACTTCTTTTCTGAATTTCTCTACGACAATTTTCAACAGACACTTCAAACTTAACCCATATCCCAAACTGATCTTGCATCTATCCAGGAATGATATTGGAAATATTCAAAATGAGTATGGTACAAGCTCCTACTCATTGCAATAGGTCTTCAATTAATCAGAATGAACAATAGCAGTAAACAACTGGTGAGCCAGACCAGCGTATACCAACTGAATATCAAGTTCTTGCATTTGTACTTTATGTCTATATCTCCACCATATGGCAGTTTTCAGTTATTCTAAAGACAAATTGTTACTCCTGACAATACAAACACTTGGCTATCAAAAAAATTAAGTACTTAGTTGTTTAAAATGAATTCCCATTCTATGGGAATGTGCTAGGAGTTGGAATAACTTTTTTTTTTTTTTTTTTTTTTTTTTTTTTTTTTTTAAGATGGAGTCTTGTGCTGTTGCCCAGGCTAGAGTGCAGTGGCATGATCTCGGCTCACTGCAAGCTCCGCCTCCCAGGTTCAGGCCATTCTCCTGCCTCAGCCTCCCGAGTAGCAGGGACTACAGGTGCCCGCCCCCATGCTCGGCTACCTTTTGTATTTTTAGTAGAGACAGGGTTTCACCATGTTAGCCAGGATGGTCTTGATCTCCTGACCTCGTGATCCGCCCACCTCGGCCTTCCAAAGTGCTGGGATTATAGGCATGAGCCACCGTGCCGGGCCCTAACTGTGGTATGTTTTTATAATCAGAAGAAAACAGAGCATAGTTTTAAAGTGTAAATCAAATTTAGATATATAAAAGGCAAGGATATATATGTCAAAGGAGAAAAATGACACCTTAATGTTCTAAAATATTTGCTGATTCAAGTTTCTTTAATTGGTATTCATTACTGATGATGTCTATCATTGAGTAGTAAAGGTAGATTAAAATGACAGCCCATGAAGACCAAGAGGAAAGGCTTTCTCGTGTCAGAAAATTCTGAAACTACTTTCTATTTAAGATCCAGGGTCTAAAAACAGAATTCTCCCTATGACATTGGGCTTTAATAATTTCTTCACATATTAACTTTTTTATTCCAACTCTAGTCATGGTTTTCTTGTATATCACAGAACCATTACAAACAAGTAATAGTTGATTTGCTAAGATCTCAAAGTATGAAGTAAAACTTTCCTAATTTTAAACCCACTTAGCTTTGTTTTATGGAAAACTCAAGCCTATTACATTTTATTTAATATTCTTAGCCTAAAATACTTTATAGATTTGGTGCTTAGGTAAAATGAAAGAAAAACTGTTTTAAGAAATTCTTCATTTGACATCAAAATAAACTCAATAATAAATTACAAAAATATGTCATTTTTGGACTAAAGTCAACAATATAACAAGCCTGGTTTATCCATTGGCTTTGAATCACAGAAAGTCACTTGATAATATGTGACAAAGTATTAAACTTTAAAAATCAAAACAGAGTTTCTATTGAGGAATAGAACTTTCTCAGTGGACATTATATTGATTTTCATTATTTTTACCGGCAGAAAAGAAAAAATGAAGACAGTGATTGCTAACAGTAAGAGTTATACTGGCATGACTATATGTAATATTGTGGAAGAATTCTGCCCTTTCTACTAATAATCCCATTAAATACTCTCATTACTTTGCTTTATCATGTAGATTATAGTGATATAAAGAATGGGTAATCTGACAGATTTCTAATTATGCAATGGTTTTTTTTTTGTTTTGTTTTGTTTTTTAGACAGAGTCTCTCTCTCAGAGTCACCCAGGCTGGGATGCAGTGGCACGATCTCAGCTCACTGCAACCTCCAACCTATGGGTTAAGTGACTGTCATGCCCCAGCCTCCCGAGTAGCTGGGACTACGGGTGCATGTCACCATGCCCGGCTAATTTTTTGCTTTTAGTAGAGATAGGGTTTTGCTATGTTGCTTAGGCTGGTCTTGAACTCCTGAGCTCAGATGATCCGCCCGCCTAGGTCTCCCGAAGTGCTGGGATTACATGAATGAGCCACCGTGCCCAGCCTTGTCTTGTAACTTTTAATAGTTAATTTATATTTATTTCATTTATTGAGAGGTTAGTGGGGTCTTCTGAATTTGGCATGCACCATCCATAATTATCTGCTGTTCCTGGGCATTTATATAAATGAATTGAATGGTGGCAATAGTGACCTAAAGCAGGAAGTCTAGATGACCATGCTGGAGAAGATTCTATTGTACAATGTAAATGAAGCTGGCAGACCATCAAGCACTAATGAGCCTAGAACTATTTGCACAATGTTGTGGAAAGGCACTAAAACAGTGTTTGTCTACTACGTGGTTGTAATAAAGGAATTTGCACATCTGTGATCAAAACACTAGAAAAATCTATTAGAATATACGAAATAAAGGTCTTCAGAAGTTGAACCACAGACAGTGCAGTATTGTGATTCCTAAGTGAAGATAAAACATGAGATTAGCCATAGGGTTGCCCTGTTTACTTCTTGGAGGTAGTTCCCTAACTGCAATGCAGGAAAGGGGAATCCAAACAGAGCCAGGTCGACTTTTTCCATTTAGAAAATAGAGATTCGAGTTCAGGGATTCCAAAGCGTCTCAAATATGTAGAGCAGACTAATGTAGAGGAAGGAACTTCTTGGAAAGAAAGTTCTGGAGATCTGAAAGTCCCCACTTGAATCCTTAAATGCATATTGAATGGCAATTGTGTGAGAGGAAATAACCACTAGAATAGAGCAGACAGGACCCTTTTCAGCCCTCAAATAGGGCTGGGAATATGTGTTTACCAACCATAGGAACAGGAACTCATAATACAAGAACATTAGGTAAAATTATCAGATAAATGTTGACTTAATTGTGGGAAAAAGTTAGTCTGAAATTAAAAGCATTCTTAACTAACCTGAGAAAAAATTAACAGCCAGTCTTGGAAGGACCAAACTTATTTCAAGTAGCTTAACTACACTCCATAATAAAATGAATTGTATTTAATGGAATACAACAGAGCCCGGCACTCACAGTGCAAAAATTCAAAACACCCAGAATCCCATAAATGTTTAAAGGCATAAAAAGACTTAGAAAAATTTAACACTGTAATTAAAAGGAAATAATTCAATAAAAATTGATTCAGAAATGGCAAAGATGATAGAACTAAGTGACAACAGTGAGAAAAACAGCTACTATACAAATGTTCCATATATTCAAGACAGTAGGGGGAACCATAAACATGATAAAGCAGAAGGGAAAAGTTTAAAAGAAGTTCAAAACAAAATTATTTGTGGAAAAAAGTAAATAAACAACTTTAAAATATATTAATTGACATGGCAAAACCCTGTCTCTACTAAAAATAAAAAAAATTAGCCACATGTGGAGGCAGGCGCCTGTAGTCCCAGCTTCTCAGGAGGCTGAGACAGGAAAATTGTTTATATAATATATATATGTTATATATATTATATTTTAATAATATTACTATATATTAAAATATAATATATAAAACATAAAATATAATATATATAACATATATATATTAAAATATATATAGCTTATATATTATATATAATACAATAAGTTATATATATTATAATACATATAATTTATATATTTATATAATATTTATATTATATATAATATAATATGTATATTATATATAATATATTTATATCATATATATTTTCAATAAAATATATAATTCTATTATAATGTATTATAGCAATATACATTATATATTATAAAAATTGCATATTATATTACTATATTATAATATATGGTTATATGTTATATTATATATTTATATATTATATATATTTTATGTATATATTTGTATGTAATACATAATTATATATTATATTACATATAATTATGTTAAATAATATATATTTATATATTATCTATTACACATAATTATGTTATAGTATATAATTATATATCATGTTATATATTATTATATATATTAAATATTACTATATTTAAGATAATATAATATATTATTTACTTATATATTATATTATAAACTATAACATATATTTTATATGTATATATTTTTATTGAGATGGAGTCTTGCTGTGTCACCCAGGCTGGAGTACAGTGGCATGATTTCAGCTCACTGCAACCTCTGCTTCCTGGGTTTTATTTATTTTTATATTATATATATATTATTTATTATAATACAATACACATTCCATTATATATAATATATAGTATATTTTTATATGTTTCATATTTTATTTATAGTAAATATATGTATTATAAATAATCTATAACATAAATAATGAATAACATATATATTATATAATCATATATTATATATTTATATAATTCATATTTAATTATATAGCATGTTATAAAAAGAATGTATTCATATTATATATTACATATAATAAATATATATTTTCATATATTTTATATACGAATATATATTTATTATATATTTTAAAATATATCTTATATATTTTATGTATAAGAAATACATTTATATGTAGTATTATTATATATTTATTTAATATGTATAATATATAACATGTTACAATATATACTAAACATATATTTATATTAGTATATATTATATATATAAATTGAGAGATAACAGAAGATGAAGTTTATAGAGGAAACTGATTCTTCTTGTTTTATCTGTTTAAGTTTTCCCAAGACACCAAGGGCAAGTTGACAGACTGGATTAAGAAAATGTGGCACATATACACTATGGAATACTATGCAGCCATAAAAAAGAATGAGTTCGTGTCCTTTGTAGGGACACGGATGCAGCTGGAAACCATCATTCTCAGCAAACTATCGCAAGAACAGAAAACCAAACACAGCATGTTCTCACTCATAGGTGGGAATTGAACAATGAGATCACTTGGACACAGGAAGGGGAACATCACACACTGGGTGTGGGGGGAGGGGGGAGGGATAGCATTAGGAGATATACCTAATGTAAATGACGAGTTAATGGGTGCAGCACACCAACATGGTACATGTATGCATAGGTAACAAACTTTCACGTTGTGCACGTGTACCTTAGAACATAAAGTGTAAAACAAAAAAGAGAAAAAAAAGAAGAAATTCACGATACACTAGTAGAAAGTATAAAATTAATCACAGATGACAAATATAAGGAAGTGATCCAAGCAGCCGTAATTCTTGAGACAATAGCATGTGTCATAATATACATGAAATAGAGGAACCAGAAAATTGAGGAATACAGTAAAAATCCTTGTAGAAACCATGGTTATTTTGTGATGAACATGATAAACCAGGATTGGCGCAGTGCTAATTGCAGGCCACATTCAATGTGAAACCTACTGTGTATGGCTTTTTAGCTATAAATTAACTTAACACTTTTGCTGGGAGAAAATGTACACTCGTTTTTGTGTGTACAGAGACATGACATGGCTACAAAACCCAAAATAGTTCCTATTTTGTCCATTACAAAAAGAGTTTGCTAATCACTGTGATCAGCTAATCATGAGTCACTAGTCCCAATCTAAAGGATAAAATGAATCAAGAACAAAATAAAATAAAGAAAAACACGCCAAGAAAACTCTTAATCTAATTGACAAAATTTAAAATGAGAAACTCCTCAGACAGCTAGATTAAAAATGAAGCATTGTGTGCAGATGACTAAACGTAAGAATGACAAGATTTCTTCCAAAATGATTTAAACCAAGAAGACATTTGTAATGTGCTGATGGCACAAAACAAAATAAAATATGTCAACTGAACATTTTATACCAGGTGGAAATGTCTTTCAAAAATAAAGAAACAGTAAAATTTGTAAAGAAAAGAAAATAGCTGGAAGAATTTGTTGCCAGCAAGTCTACACTTCAAGAAATGTTAAATGAAGTTACTGACACAGAAGAGAAATAATAACAGGTATAATTTGAATCTATACAAATAAATAATGCTGGAAATACTAAATGTACAGATAAATATAAAATATTTTTTCTCAGTTTATTAGTAACTTCTTAAAAGACTATGGTAATAACAATGTTTTGTTAAATGTCTAATGTATCTGTGATATATTGGATGATATCACAAGGTATGCAAAACATAAATAGAAGTAGTCTGTAGATGTGTATAGTTTACATTATAAAGAAAAATGTATAATATATTTGGCTAGAGACTCTGACAAGTTAAAACTGTGGTATACTTTTGTATACCCTAGAGTCAGTACTAAAAGTTTGTGTGCATTGTGTGTATATATATGTAGGTGAGTGTGTAAGTATGCACATAAAGTGAATAAGAAAACAAATTGTGGAGGTAAAATAATATTTGAAAAACAAACACTATAATCAATACAACAAAA
The DNA here is from genome assembly GCF_047675955.1 of Chlorocebus sabaeus. Lineage (NCBI taxonomy): Eukaryota > Metazoa > Chordata > Mammalia > Primates > Cercopithecidae > Chlorocebus > Chlorocebus sabaeus. The sequence continues at coordinate 111,096,107 of NC_132912.1, forward strand.
AACTGGAAGAGAAGGGAAATAAGAATACATGGGACAAATTGCAAAATGTAAATATAACCAATACTTATTGATTAAAAACCAATTAAATGTAAAAATCACCAACATGAAAAATGAAGAAGAAGCTATCACAACAGACTTTACACATACTGAAAAGATAATAAGGGAATATTACAAACAAATGGGTATCTGTAGTGTGACAAATTATGTAAAGTAGCAAATTATTTGAAAGTCACAAACTACTAATGTTTCTTCTAAAAATAGTTGAAATATTTAATAGTGTGTACCATATTTATATCTGAGAGAGAGAAAGAAAGATATTAAATAAATTAAATTTGTAGTTAAAAGCCTCACAACAAAGAAAACCCCAGACCTAAATGGCTTCTCTTGAAAATACCAACCCTATTAGAACTCCTCCAAAAAATGAAAGAGAGAAAATATTCTAATTTATTTTATGGGGCCAAGTTCTACTTAATACCAAACCAGACAAAGACATTACAAGAAAAGCAAATCACACACCAATCTCCCTTATAAATATAGGAACACAAACCCTCAACAAAATAGTAGCAAATTTTATCTAGCAATATATTAAAACAAAATATTATGACCTACCCATATTTATCCTGAAAATTCAAGGTTGATTTAACATCTAATAAAAATCACTGTGATTCACCATACCAACACAGTAGAAAAGAAAAATCACCTATCTAAAAAGATGATGTAAAACATTTGAAAACAGTTGACATCCACAGTCATGGTAAAAGGCCTCAGCAAACTAAGATAAAAGACTTCTACACAATATCTACAGCTATCATGTTTAATTAATATTCCTGCCGAATAGTAATGAATATTTCTTCTTGAAGTTGGGGGATAACATTAGGTGTTTAATATATTTAATTTATATATTTAATTGTTAAACACTTAATGTTTTTCCCCAACATCAAGAACAGAGAAAATATGTTCACATTTTGTTATTCGATATGATTCAGCAGGACTTATCATCTCAATAATGCAAGAAACATACATAAAAACTGGTAAAAAAGAAATATAATGGTCTTTATAATAACATGATGGTGTAGAGAATCCCAAAGGAACTAAGAAAAATTCTGTAGAGTGCTGTAAGAAACATATTGTGGCCGTAAGATTAATGATCACCATAAAGCCTGTTTAGATATCTTGTTGGCCCTACACTACATGTCACTTAGCAACATCATGCAACCTGGCCTGGGAATTACAGGACCTCTATAATAATGGGATCTAAAAACCATAGTTATCCTAGAGACAAAGTTTCCCCAACACGAATGAAACTTTTATGAGCCTTAAAACAAAGCTTACCTTTACAAGAAAAGATTAACTTCCTTTTATGAGAGAAACACCTGGTAACTGATCTGGCCTAAATACAGGTATAAGAAAGGTGGAAGAATCCTTCAAACTGTTAAGAAGTCTTCTGACTGAAACCCTCCTGGTCAGGAGGTCATCCAATCCCTGACTGTACTTGGCTCAGGCCACAGGTTTGTTCCTAGTATCCATCTTGTAGGAGCAATGAGAGGATAAACTGCTTAAACATCAGACTCATCTTTGATGTGAATTGGACCAAAGGGGAAAAGTCCCTGAGGAAGTTGGTTAACCAGAATCGCTCAAGAGCTCTGAATGTGGCAATACTTATTAGACCTAATAAGTAAGTTTAGTCAAAGGATACAAGTCAATGGAAACAAATCTATTGTATTTCTTTATACTAGCAATAACAATTGGACACTAAAAGTTAAAAAGAATCATTTATGATATTACAGAAATTCATGGAATACCTAAATAACATGAAATGCATGTATATCTAAGCAAATATGTTTAAGATTTATAAGCTGAAAGCAACAAAACACTGATTTTAAAAATCAAATATGGCCTAGATAAACAAACCCATATTCCGTGCTTATGGACTGTAAAAATCAATATTATTAAGATATTAATTCTCCTGATTCTGATAATGCAATCATGATAAAAAAAAATACTGCAGGATTTTCATAGATATCAAAAAAGCCATTTCTAAATTTTATATGAAAAGGCAAAGTATCTAGAATAGGCAAAATAATTTTGTAAAGGAAGAACAAAGTCAGAAAACACAATTTACTTACAATCTATGTGATTTCTGCGATGCCCCTAATGGTTACAGGAGTGAAGCTGTTGAAGACCTAGGGGGGTTCTAAGCCAGCATAATGATCAACATGGTAGGACTGAATTATGTAGATTGAAGGGCCTTATTCACTAGAGGTGCACTGCTAATTTTGAATTGTGAGCATCTGCCTTGGCCCTAGCCTAGTTCACTGCTTACATGTGTCCTTCTGGACCTCAGTGCTTTCACTCTGGCTCCATGAGTCAGTAACAGGTTGTCAGGCACTGCAAACACCTTGCAGTTTACCAATGAAGCTGTGTTTATTTGGGCTCTTCCTTTTGCCTTTCCACACACTTGTCTTCCTCAGTTGGTAGATTTCTACTATCATTCAAGGCACAGCTCAAATATCTCAAGTTATTCTTACTTTCTTTCCATTTAACACAAACTTCCCGATCATTTCTAGCTTCTGGTGAGGCCCTGGGACTGAAACTCAGTTGATGAGTTTCAGTTCTTCACAGCTATGAAGCCCAGTGGACCAAAAGTGAGACCAATTGCAAAGGTTCCCATCCTCCCTGTGTGTCTTAACACTGGATCTATATACGTTATTAGAAACTAATGGTGCATTTCATGTTCTCCAATTTCCCTGTACTAATGGTCCGCTTTAGGAGCAATTCGGGAAATTAGAAAGAACCACAATACAGAATATTCTCATTCCTCAACAGCTTTTATGTTATCAGGGAAATTTAGCTTTACCCTTCGAAGAAACAAGATAAAATCTCAGAGGATCTGAGAATGTGGTTTTGTGCGTGTGTGTGTGTGTGTGCGCGCATTTATTTTTTCTCATCTTAGTGTCTGTGAAATATAAATACATTCCCAGGTTACCAGGTCCAAGATTAGATGCTTCATCATTTCCTTTATGCATGTAAAATAACACATTCATAAACATGTAAAATAAAGTCCCAAATTTAAGAATGCAACTTTCAATTTTCCCCTTAATGACTTTGCTTTTTACTACTAGATACAGCTCATTCAGAGAAGGAAACACTGGAGTACTGCTCTTTTGTTTGTTTTGTTAGATGGTCAGTACAGGTGCTTGGATGTAATAACAAATACACTCTTTTGGAACCAAGAAATAGCTGTTAATTTATCAACTCTGCATTATTATGCTTAATACCAGCGTCATGGACCTTCATACCTGGAATTTAGTAAAACGATGAAAAAAAAGTATGGATTCAAATCTGGGAAATGCATTATTTGCTCAGGGCTAAGAAATAGTAGGATATGCCATTCTAAACTTATACATAGGACACAATGATCTGTTAGCAGGTAAACCAATTAATCACCAGATTGCTTCACTTTCACTGATTTTTATTCCTATCACTCCAATCTCTTCATAAGCATCATCTTCTATTATTCCTGCATACTTTATGTCAATCCATTTTTTCATATTAATTCTCACTTCACATTTGTCTTTGGGCTAGTGTAGAAACTGGATTTGTACTTGTATTAGGTTCTGGACACTCTTAGAGATTTCCAAACACAGAGAGCCTGAACATTTACTTCAAAGGTCTCACAACATGGTGGTAGAACCAGACACAACACATGCACATGAAACAATTGATGGATAATTTACAAAGCAACTGTCGACAAAACAAAATAAGGCACTTGAATACATAAGTATGCCAATTAATTATGACTTTATGCTATTCTTGTTGCATTGTTCCATCATCATGTTATTCCATTCAGAACATTACATTTTCAAGTATAGGGGATAATGATATCCTGCAGAGACACATGTGGCTTATCTTAATAATAATAATTTCATTGTTTCTTTTATTTGTATAGTAAATGATTATTAAAACAAATCCTTAATGAGTTGAAACTCATAGTAATTCATCTCCAGGTCCATCTCATGTAGAGCTGTAAAGATTCATGAATAGTGATGGGCTAGAGTTTTTACAAAACATGCTTAGTGATTCCTTGGGTAGAAGATGTTATTTTAATATAAGATTATTATAATGAACCAACTCCTGAGTATCAATAGACATTCACGGACTCACAGGCACAGGTAATGAAGGAACTGTACCATAGTGAATATTCTGTATTAGAGTTTAATTACTAAGGCAGGAACTTGGACTTTGAAGATTTTTTAATAGAAGTTAGAATGTTTTTCTAATTTGGCATTTTTCAGTTAAAAAAACTCATTAACCACGACATTCCACAGTGTAAAAGATCATCCATGTGAGATGAAGGTTAAAGATATGAGAACTAGATTTTTAATACAAGCCATTGTCAGATTGTTACCTTTTTCCTTGATGCTGATATTTCTCTCACACAATAGATGGTGCCTGGTGCTAATTTGTCCTAACTGTGCAGTAGAATACTAACCCTATTGCCTCCCCGAAACATAGGAAGACTCGGCATCACTGTACTTGGTACTAGGGCTGTTTCGGTTGCTGCCAACTCTGAGAGATGAAATTAATCTAAGAAAACTCAAGCCGAGTCTAGTGCCTCAAGGATGCAGAGAATCGATTACTTTAATTACAAATGTCTAGGTCCTTGTGTTACCAGTGGAGGGTCTTGTCTAGGAGTTGTCCAGGTCCATGGTGTTTTGAATAAAGGATTGAACAGAACGCACAAAGTAGAAGAGGAATGAAATGCAGGAATGAAGCAGTGAAAGCAGGGATTTATGAAAGTGAGAAAGCACTCCACAAGGTGGGAATGGGCCTGAGCAAGTGGCTCAAGGGCCACGTTGCAAAGGTTTCTGGACTTTAAGTACTCCTTGTGAGATTCTTATCAGCTACTCCTTATCTGGATGAAGGAGTTGTCTGTGACTAATTAAACACTGAGGTGAACTGGCACCCTATGCAGATAATTGGACCATGGCCAGTCGAAGGCACTCTTTCTTTCCACCAGCGACATGGTGGAAGGACGAGAGTTGTAGGGAGAGTAGCCTTTGATCCTTTGTTACTTGGGGTGGGGAGATGGGGTTTTTCCTTCTGGTTTAGCTTTAGGAAGTTTGTGTTAACTGGCCTTAAGTTTTCTGCCTCCAGACCCTATTCTTCTGCCTCACCTGAGATTTGACATGATGACCTACAGCAAAGTGATCTAACCCTCTCCACAATGAAAGTCTCAATGCCCTGGACTATTGGATCTCCCTCTCTCTCTCTCTCTCTCTCTCTCTCTCTCTCTCTCTCTCTCTCTTTCTCTGTCTCCATCCCTCCATCCATCTATCATCTATGTATCATCCATCTCTCTATCTATCTATCTCCTATATCTGATTCTGTGGAAAAAAATGATATTGTATATAGAAAGGAAATGAAGCATGAGTTAGTTTCAAGATAAAATAAATAAAGGAAGAGAAGGATGAAGAGAAGAATGGAAATAAAGTAGGAGCAAAAGGAGAAAATGCTTACCAGGAACAGATATTACTCACTAAAGTGTCAGTGAAAGTACAGTCTGGGATCTTTGCTGCATGAACTCTGCTTTCATTCATTCTTCAGAAAAAAATTACAGGAAACCCAGGGTTTTAGAATTTCATTAAGGATGACTTTCTTTCTACTTCATTTATTCCTTCATTGATGCTATTAATGTTATCATTAAATTGAAAAGAAAATATATTTCCACCCTATTAGACTTGTTTTAATGTTTCCTAAACACAGTCTTTGAATATTTGATTACAAGAAATAAATAACTGCTATCTGGAGAGATTTTCCTCACAATGAAGAAAATGGCAGAGGTATATTTATAATTATGAAAACATGCCCAATATAATTTAAATACTCAAGAGAGGTATAATTTTATGATTCTATATGATGAGGAGTTATTAGAAATAATTATCCCTTTAATCTTAATAATCACTAGTTATTTTATGGAGATGGATTGAGAAATTTATCTGGAGGTTTTGCTTTAAAATGGCCAGATTCAAACAGCTATAAAATGAATTTTGGAGGGTAGATGCAGTTGGAGCTCATTCAACCAGCCCATTTTCATTATAATGAGATTTATTTTTAAGTAAGGTGGGGGAAAAAAGGACCTGTTACCATAAGTCACCTGATACAGCAATTGCTGTTGTTCAATGGTGAATCATTATCTATGGTAAAGCCTAAAGGGTTTTGGTGAGACTGGTTTGATGTACATATCTAAAGAGGCACAATGATCTCAGTGCCCCTTCTCTCCACCCAATCTTATATTTAGTTTATTTTCTGTCAGGAATAAAGATCATTCGGCCTACCTACTCATCTTCCATTGAAGAGTAAAAAGAAAGGTGTTTGTTAAGTGACTAGGCAAGGAACAGAATTGACTAACAGATGGTAGTTGAAGGTACACAAAGACTTTTGAGCATTAACTCAGTTAGCAAATTAGGGATTTTTCCAAAGAGGGAGCTGGCAAAATAAAGTATACAGCCTGAGGAAACTGGAAAGCAGCTTGTATGGGCTGTTCGAGTCTCAAGTATGGAAAAGCACATTTTTCCTTCTACCAAAACCAGAAAAGTATATTTTGGAGATTCCACCATAGCTTCTCAATGTCACATCATTTGGTGCTAAGATTCACTGTGACATATCAAATTACAATTGCTCAACTGACTGCACTGGGAATTAAACCATGGGGGAAGTCAAAATTCTAGAGAATACAACAAGAAGATATCATGGCTTCCACTAAGATTTTTTAAATGTCAGCTATGACCAAGAGAAGTCTTACAACTGTTTTCTCTGCTATTAATTTCTGCTGTCTCTCAACAGTCCTTTACCCATCCTCTGTGCAAGGTGAGAGATTGCCATGCACCAGGGCAATACAGTAGACACATGAGTTAAAAAGAATAAAGACCAGCTGGGCGCGGTAGCTCACGCCCGTAATCCCAGCACTTTGGGAGGCCAAAGTGGGCGGATCACGAGGTCAGGAGTTCAATACCATCTTGGCGAACATGGTGAAACCCCGTCTCTACTAGAAATGCAAAAAAATTAGCCGGGCACGGTGGCGGGCGCCTGTAGTCCCAGCTACTGGGGAGGCTGAGGCAGGAGAATGGCGTGAACCCGGGAGGCCGAGCTTGCAGTGAGCCGAGATCGCGCCACTGCACTCCAGCCTGGGCGACAGAGCAAGACTCCGTCTCAAAAAAGAAAAAAAAAAAAAAAAAAAAGAATAAAGACGAAAGATGAGGACAAAGGCAGAAGGAATTTGCATTTGCATTATAAGCATTTTCAATGATTTCCATCATGGGTATGCGTTCCTGTTTTGTAATTATTTTCCGATATTTAAGGGTAAATACTTTTGATAAAGTTAAATCCTAATTTAACTATTGCCATAGTTCAATGAAGAGAATGTTTGGAAATCCTGGAAGCCATATTTAATGGATGTTACTAATAAATATCCAGAAACAACTGAGGCAAATTTTCGTATTAAGGGAGGGGTAATGTATAGTAAGAAAATGGAGGAGTTGTAGTGACTATTGAGTTCAACAATAAAATGCGAATAGAATCTCATTTGTCTCCAAACTCCTTGAGGGTAGGAATGTTACAGGTAGTTAGATAGGCATGAGCAGGGTAGGAGAGGGCTCTTCTACCCCACACACTGGGAATGCCAGGTGATGAATGGACAATTATCACACTGCCTCTCTAAAAATGATAATTCCGCAGCAAGTGCCAGAGTGCCAGGGAGAGACAAGCTCCTGATGTCCCACAGCTGTTAAAATTAAAGTGTTAATTGAGTACAGATGCCAGCGAGAAGCAACTTCCTGGACATATGTGTTAAGAGACAAAATGGCAAAGTAGGATCTTTCAGGAACTCTCCACCAGAAAAGGGAAGAAAGCCTCAGACAGGCGTGTGTACAACGTCCTGAACATACTGCGCGTGCTCACTTCCTAAGGGTGAGCAGGGCATTGTGCCTGCAGGCAGCCCACCCTACTGGAAGAATCATAGGAAAAGGGTGCAAGATAGAAGCCTATAAAATGCTAGAATCATGGTTAAACACCACACTTGACATTCAGGTGCTCACTTGGGTCTCTTCCAAGTGAATTTTCCTTTCTTTCCTGTTCTAAAGCCTTTTAAAATAAACTTCCACCCCTGCTCTGAAATTCGCCTTAGTCTCTTCTTCTGTCTTATGCCCCTCAGTCGAATTCTTTCTTCTGAGCAGGCAAAAATTGAAGTTGCTGCAGACCTGTATGGATATGCTGCTGGTAACTCTGATACTTTCCACTGGTAACAGGAACAGTTTTATCACTGCTTCCCAAACCTAGCACCAAAATTTAGCATCGAGAGGGCAACAATAAATGTCTGCCGAATAAAGTAATGACTATATATTGAATTAATTACACACATTTCTATGTACATTTTTCCAGAATATCAGGTATCTTATCTAACTTTAGTGGGTTTTTTAATAGATAATAAAGGCAATAAATATCTCCACTCAAACGGTATCTTTATTTTCTCCTGCATATACTTACTGGGGTAAAAATGACATACACTTTAAGATTCATTGAACTCAGGCAATGAAATTATGTTGGGTTTGAATTTTCAGTATTAGAAACGAATTTAGCCAATATCCCTTGATATTCCTCTGAAAGGTCTCTTACATAATCCTTGGTTACTGTCACATCTTTGGAAATATCAAAGGAGTACAGAAAATTTATCTTAAGGGAGGACACTGTATGATTGAAAGAGCTACCCAGAGAAACTACTTCAGGTATGACTTGAGACTTCTAGAAGCCAAACACCAGTAGATAAAACAGATAGTCATCACACTGCCTTCTATGGCAGATGGGTCTGGACACTATAGTTAATTGATTTTGATTAGAAAATTACACAAACTTTAGCAGAGCTGAACTACTCAGAGTAACATAGAATTGTCTAATTCTTACCTCAGATTCTAATTCGTAAGCCGTCCCCTGCACAGCCAAATACATATGTTATTAGTCAGGGTTCTCTAGAGGGATAGAACTAATAGGATATGTGTATATATGAAAGGGAATTTATTAAAAAGAATTGACTCACACAAACACAAGGTAAAGTCCCACAATAGGCCATCTGCAAGTTGAGGAGCAGGGAAACCAGTAGTGGATCAGCAAGTCTCAAAATCTCAAAACCAAGGAAACCTACAATCCAGCCTTCAGTCTCTGGCCAAAGGCCCAGGAGCCCCTGGCAAATCACTGGTGTAAGTCCAAGAGTCCAAAAGCTGAAGAACTTGGAGTTTGATGTTTGGGGACAGAAAGCATCCAGCATGGGATAAAGATGAAGGCCAGAAGACTCAGCAAGGATACACTTCTATCTTCTCCTGCCTGCCTTACTCTAGCTGTGCTGGCAGCTGACTAGATGGTGCCCACTCAGAGTGGGGGTAGGTCTGCCTCTCCAGTCCATTGACTCAAATATTAATCTCCTTTGGCAATACCCTCACAAACACACCCAGGAACAATATCTGCATCCTTCAGTCCAATCAAGTTGACACTCAATATTAGCCATCACAATATGTGTGTGTGTGTGTGTGTGTATTTTAATAATCATTAAAAGAATTTGACAAATTATTTGTCCACATATGTGTTTAATTTTCCCAAGAGTATAAAGTATAAAAGTTTTAGCTAAATGAGAAAAGAGCAAAGGAACTGATAGCCAATGGTTACAAATATTTAACAGATTTATAGCAAATGAATGAGTCAATGAAGACTTGTTCCAAAAGTTCTTGTTTGAAGCTTTGTAATAAGTATGATGATAAATCCTAGCTCAAGTCTACTTCATATTTTCCCTCCTTCTCTCCTTCATTGTGAAGGCCTGGATTGAAGTAGTTCTTAGCCCTCTCTGCCCCTGCTCCAAGAAACCAAGAACAGAGCCTTGTTTAATACAGAAACATATTCATCAGTCTTTTTCTTAATCATCTTTGTTCCCAGGAAACAGTCACAATAAGGAAAGAAAGAAGAGGAAGAGAAAAGAGAAGAAGAAATCAAATTAGGATCAAAGTTATTTGTTGATATTTTATATCTAAGAGGGGCAGAGTTTGCATAAAAGCAGTAGGAAAGAATTTGAATATAGATGAAAATAGCTTGTTGAAGTTGTGATGTAGAAGATACTACGGAGTCACCTAAGAATTCAGCTATTAAAAAAATTATAGCAAAGCATGGCCAAGGGAAACAAATCTTTCAGATAATAAAGTGACAGATGTATCTTGTTAAAAGTGAGTTAAAAAGAGCTTCAAAAGTTTATATAATGGATTTAGCATTGGTGATTTATTCATGGGTGCTTAAGGCACTTCATTCTTCTGATTCTACTAAAGGATAAGCAGGAGGAAGGGACAAATTATTTTACAGTCAGAGTGACCTAAATATTGATCATTAAAAATGGATGTCAGCCCATTGTACTGGAGTTACATCCTGGGGGCTATTAGGCTTTGGCCCTCACAGCAGTCTGGGGTTGATCAAGTGGATTTGGCTGTTTTTAAAGAATGTGGCTTTGGAGTCATGTGGCATTTAAAGACAAGATACTTTCTGAAAAATGCATTGTTAGGCTATTTTTTCTTTGGGTGAGCATCATAGAGTACACTCATACAACTTACATGGCATAACCTACCGCACATCTAGTTTCATGGCTTAGCCTCTTGCTCTAGCCTATAAATCGGTACAGTATATTACTGTACTGAATATTTTAGACAATTGTAATGTAATCATAAGTATGTTTGTCCCCAAACACATCTAAACATAGAAATGGTAATAGCAAAAATATGGTGTAAAAGATAAAAAATAAAAAGGTAAACCGTTCAGGGAACTTACTACGATGTAACTTGCGGAACTGAAAATTGCTCTGGGTGAGTCAGTGAGTGAGTGAGTGATAAGTGAATGTGAAGGACTAGGATATTACTGTATATTACTGTACATTACTGTAGACTTTATAAACACTGTACAGTTAGGCTACAATAAATTTATTTACAAAAAACAAAATAACTGCAGTACGACATTACAATGACTATGTTGATAGGCAATAGAAATTTTGCTGTTCAATTATTATCTTATGGGGCCACTATCATATATGTGATCTGTCCTTGACCTAAATTTCATTATGCAGTACACAACTGTATTTTAATATTTAAAATACAAAATATTCATGAGTTTTCATAACTGAACATCAGTCCCTTGAGATCATACTACACATGTTAAACAGAAGAGACAATGGGCCCAGATAAGACACTGTTAGTCATTTCATAGCAAACAATGAGAACAATTTTTTTTCTGGTTTTTGTGTGACAGAGGATTTTACATTGCATATTATGGGGAAGAAAAGAGCATTACAGTTTGACTGAAAGATTTATAGCCTGTGTGATGGTTAATATTTGGTGTCAACTTGATTGGACTGAGGGACGCCTAGATAGCTGGTAAAGTATTGCTTCTGTGTGTGTTTGTGATAATGTTGCCAGAAAAGATTGACATTTGAGTCAGTGGACTAGGAGGGGAAGATGTACCCTCAGTGTGGGTGGGCACTATCCAATCACTGCCAGCATGGGTAGAAAAAGGCAAGGTGGACAAAGTTGGGATGTTTGCTTGCCTAGTCTTCTCGCTCTTTTTGTTCTTCCTTTGCTGAACACTTACTTCTGCTCCTCCTGCTCTCGAATCTCAGACTCCAGGTTCTTTGAGCCCTGGATTCTGGGACTTGTATCAGCAGCTTTGCTGGGACTTTTGGCCGTAGTCACTGTTGGCTTCCAGTTTTGAGGCTTTCAAATTTGCACTGAGCCACTACTGGCTTATCTCTTTCCCAAGCTTGCAGATGGCTTATCCTGCCTTGCCTTGTAATTGTGTGAGCCAATTCTCCCTAACCAACTCCATATGTGTGTGTGTGTGTGTGTGTGTGTGTGTGTGTGTGTGTGTGTGTGTGTATCCTATTGGTTCTGTCCCTCTGGAGAACCCTGACTACTGAAATTGTCATTAACTAAACAGATTTGCAGAGGTCAAGTTTGCAAGGATTAACCGTGGGTTGGCAACAGCATTTTCTTTTGACATACTACGTTTCAGATTAGCTGGATATGTTGAGTTAAACATTAGGCATAAGAATATAACTATTAAAAAGGGGGCTTGGAATAAAGATGGAAATTTGGGTCTCTACTAAAAATACAAAAATTAGCCAGGTGTGGTGGCATGCGCCTGTAGTCCCAGCTACTTGGGAGGCTGAGGCAGGAGAATTGCTTGAACCCAGGAGTCAAAGGCTGCAGTGAGCCGAAATCACACCAGTGCACTCCAGCTTGGGCGACAGAGTGAGACTCCATCTCAAAAAGAAAAAAAAAAAAAAAAAAAAGACGGAAATGTGGGCATTACCATCATACATAAAGTCACAAAATTAAATATGATTATCTAGGGGGAAAGGTTATACAGAAACCTAGGACTCAAATGTTCCAACTCCTGAGTCCTAGGGTGGTTTGAACACATGGAGTGAGTAATGTGAAAAACAATTAGCAAAGACTAAGAAGGAGAAGTCAAAAAGGCCAGGAGAAGAAACAAGGCATGTGGTAACAGGGGAGCAAGTATAAAAGGTATTTCATGGAGTGATTGGGTCATATAGTACTAAGAGTTAGAGTGACCTTATAATTTATTATCCTAATCTGGATGCATCGGAGAGTGAAAGCAGCAGCTATAAATAATTAAAACAGGGCAATAGACGGAAATAGGATTGTCCCAGTAAAAGGATAGGATGTATACTCAAAACTATTCATAGGCCAGTGTAGATGGGTTAAGAATTAATTGTTAGATTCAGCAAAGTAGGGCCCATAAATATCAATCAGAAGAGTAATTTCAGAGATTGGTGATGATTGGAGAATGCTAAAGAGAAAACAGAAGTAGGTAAAAATTGGAGGACAGTGAATACAGACAATTGTCTCAACACATCAAAGGAAGGAGACGGAATAGTGATAATATGGTCAAGGGAGACAAGAGAGGAGTGCTTTTTTGTGTGTATATGTGTATTTGCTTGTGTGTGAGTGTGAGTGTGTGTATATTTAATAAGAAAAATAGGAAGTCATTATTCTCATCTTCCTACTGGGCAGGCACTACAGTCATGCCATAAAGCAATCTGTGTCCAGGACAGGAAGCATCCAAGAGAAACACCTTCATTGGCTTCAGATGGATGGTGGCCCATATTTTACAGATGGATGCTTTAATGCTGTGAGCCTGTGCAGTGTCATTTGGAATATTTTGTTACATCTAGAAGTAGAATTTAGCACGTTGATGATATTAAAGTTTCCAGTCTCTTCAAGACCTAAGATGCTATTTGTCTGACATGAGAGCTTACTCCAATAACAGTAAAACTCACCAGCAAGACTAACTGAATAAATCAGGAAAGGCTGGCCAGACAACATACCCTAAATTCTAGACACTAGAGTGTTAGACATGCAAAGGAGGCAGAATCACAAAGAGCGTGAATAGGCACTGTCACCCAATAGCATAGACTTGAATCCTGTCTTTAACATTATCTGGCTATGCGACCTAAGGCAAGTTTTCAAATCTCTCTCTGATTCAGTTTTCTGAACTATAAAATAGAAATACAACAACAAGACACTTGCTTGTGTTTGTTGTGAGCGTTAAAGGAGTTAATACCCATTAAATCTTTTGGAACAATGTCTAGCACATAATAAATGTTCAAATAGAGTGAACTACAATAATTTAAATGCTGTACTTTGAGCAATGAATTGCAAAGGGACCTCAGTTTTTATTATCAAAAAGCAAATAGGTTCTAATTTCTAGATGGAATTTAAAGGCTGCTTAAATAAAACCAGTAGAACAAAGTAATGTAAATGGTTAGAGCCAAAGTGACAAAATTTGAGAAACTGCAGTACATCCTGGCTCTGCTCTCAAAAGTTGAGGAACTTTGAATAAAAAACTTAGGTATTCTAAATTGTAGTTTCCTTTAGGATAATATGAGATAATAACATATACTCTATAGTTTATTTGTTGGGAAAAATATACAAGGAATCCCATGTGTGGGGATATAATTACTACATATTAAATTATGCTTTCTTGTTTTCTAAGTTTTATTTTTATTTTTACCTTAAGTTCTGGGGTACATGTGCAGGATGTGCAGGTTTATTACATAAGTAAATGTGTGCCATGGTGGTTAGCTGCTCCTATCAAACTATCACCTAGGTATTGAGCCCTACATGCATTAGCTAATTTTTTCTAAAGCTCTCCCTCCCCACACCCCACCTGCTGGCAGAACCCAGTGTTGTTCCCCTCCCTTTATCCATGTATTCTCATTGTTTATCTCCTACTTATAAGTGAGAACATGTAGAGTTTTTCTGTTCATGCGTTAGTTTGCTGAAGATGCTTCAAGCTCCATCCATGTCACTGCAAAGGACATGATCTCATTCTTTTTTATAGTTGCATAGCATTTTATGGTATTTTATAAGTATCACATTTTCTTTATCCAGTCCTATCATTGGTGGGTATTTGGGTTGATTCCATGTCTTTGCTATTGTGAATAGTGCCGCAATGAACATACATGTGCATGTATCTTTGTAATAGAATGATTTATATTCCTTTGGGCATATACCCTCTAATGGGATCACTGAGTCAAATGGTATTTCTGATTCTAGATCTTTAAAGAATTGCCACATCATCTTCCACAATGGTTGAACTAACTTACATTCCCATCAACAGTGTAAAAGTGTTGCTATTTATCCCCACCCTCACCAGCATCTGTTGTTTCCTGACATTTTAATAATCACCATTCTGACTGGCAAGATATGATATCTCATGATGGCTTTGGTTTATATTTCTCTAATGATCAGTGATGTTGAGCTTTTTGCCATACATTTATTGGCATCATAAATGTCTTCTTTTGAGAATCGTCTGTTCAAGTTCTTTGCCCACATTTTAACGGTATTTTTTTTCTTGTAATTTAAGTTCCTTGTAGATTCTTGATATTAAACTTTGTCAGATGGATAGATTGCAACCATTTTCTCCTGCTCTGTGGGTTGCTGTTCACCATGATAATAATTTCTTTTGCTGTGCAGAAGCTCTTTAATTGGATCTGATTTGTCAATTTTTGCTTTTGTGGCAATTGCTTTTGGTGATTTTGTCAGGAAATCTTTGCCAATACCTATGTTCTGAATGGTATTTGCTAGATTTTCTTCTAGGGTTTTTACAGTTTTGGGTTTTACATTTAAGTCTTCAATCCATATCAAGTTAATTTTTGTATAAGGTGTGAGGAAGGGGTCCAGTTTCAATTTTATGCATATGGCTATCCAGTTCTTCCAGCACCATTTACTAAATAGGAAATCCTTTTCCCATTGCTTGTTTTTGTCAGGTTTGTTGAAGATCAGATGGTTGTAGACGTGTGGTCTTATTTTTGAGTTCTCTATTCTATTCCATTGGTGTATGTGTCTGTATTTGGACCAATTCTGTGCTGTTTTGGTTATTGTACCTTGTAGTATAAAGTCTGGTAGCATGATGCCTCTAGCTTTATTCTTTTTGTTTAGGATTGTCTTGGCTATATGAGCTGATTTTTTGTTCCACACGAATTTTATCTTATTTTTAATATATATATATATTTTTTGAGATGGAGTCTCTGTTACCCATGCTGGAATACAGTGTTGTGATCTTGGCTCACTGCAGCCTCCACTCCCTGGGTTCAAGCGATCTTCCCATTACAGGTGTGTGCCATCACACCTGGCTATTTGTGCATGTGTATGTATTTTTAGTAGAGATGGGGTTTTACCATGTTGGCCAGGCTGGTCTCGAACTCCTGACCTCAAGTGATCTGCCTGCTTCAGCCCCACAAAGTGCTACAATTATAGGCATGAGGCACCACACCCGGCCCCATATTAATTTTAAAATTGTTTAATTCTATGAAGAATGTTAATGGTAGTTTAATGGGAAGAGCATTAAATCTGTAAATTATTTTGGGCAGTATGGCCATTTTCAAAATTTTGATTCTTCCTACCCATAAGCATGGAATGTTTTTCCATTTATTTGTGTCCTCTCTGATTTCCTTGAGCAGTGGTGTGTAGTTCTCCTTGAAGAGGTCCTTCACTTCCCTTGTTAGCTGTATTCCAAGGTATTTAATTCTTTTGTATGCTTTCTTGTTTTCAATTTTTTTCACCTTATCGTTTTCCCTCCACCTCCTCTCCTACTTAAGCATCTGTGTGAAGGCTTAATATGTGCACTACCATCAAGGTAGGGATAAAACACAAAGAACCAGGAGTCAGATCTCAACTTTTAGTTTGTTAGGGATACTCTCGTAAATTTGTAACCGTTTCTTATCGGTTGTTGTTGTTTGTTTGTTTTTAACAGTCTGGTGCTTGGGAAGAAAAATTGTGATTCTTTCTGCCCTGCCTCCCAATTTTATTTATTTTAATTTTAAAATTTGGTTTTAAATATGAAGAATTAATGCCTGGAAAACAGAGTTTAAACAGAGTCGAAACAACAAACTAGTAAATGGGGAACAAAATGCATAATTACGTAAGGATCAATTTCTGACCTAAACGTGAACATTTTGAGCAGTTAGAAGGAAATAAAGAATAAGAGGAAAATAAGCAGATATTAAAAGCTGGTGGTATCTAAACAGCACACCATTACTGTTTAGAAGGTGTTCCCATCTGGACATTTTTTCAGTTGGTAGAAACCAAATAGAAACATTAAGGTTTGAGGTATCACAAAGCAGAATTGCAGAAGGTAACCACTTACGGAGAAACTTCATGTGCTCTGTTGTCTAAACAGCAGAATGTCAATGCTTGGAAGATCTATGCAGGTGTGAGGATATGTGAGCTTTGCACACATTCTGGCTCAAATTCTACATTCTGTAGAGGATAGGCATGACTTTGAGCATGGGGTCCTGGGGATGTGAGTATAGCATATGACATAGACTAGAATGGGCCTCATAATCATAGCATCACTTTTTACAAATTGTAAAGTTCACTCCTAAAAGCCCGACTTTGGAGTAATAACCCCCATTTGCGCTCTTTAATGGGAATAATAACACTCAGAGGTTTGTGTAAAAATAAAATATACTAATACATTTAATGACTTTAGCACAATGTCAGGCACATATGAAATATTCATAATGTAACAGCACTTACTCTTAAGAGAGTGAGAAAAGATTATCCTTAAAATTTTCTCAAGTAAACAAAAGCAGAGTAGACCTTCCTAGCATTGGTTTTGATCTTCTGCCAGTGACAAATTAAACTGAATTTCATTTAAAACCAGTTTCTGAAAATACACTGTGAAAAGAATAGGCTGAAAGTATGAATTAATAGTTATGGAAGAATTCCATAACAGATCTCTACGATTTTTCTTTTATCGCCTCTATTTCCATCTATATGTGTTTCCATCTATATGAGTTTTCCAGAAAGTTTTGGTTTTTTATCCCAAGTACACAGCTATTGTTTTGTGACAGTATAACACTCAACATTCTAAATATTTGACAATGTTAGTTCTGTTTCTTTACATTCTTCTATTTTTTGTGACATATTTGTTTGCATACATACTTACCTGTAAATTTACTTTTTAATATTTTAAAATATTGATCATTTTTCTAAAATAAATTATACTTGTATTTTCATTATTATGGAGGAAGAGTTTCATTGAAGTTAGAATTATGTTCGTATCTTAAGTATTACAGTAGCTGTCTGTGAGCCCATCCCACTTAGTCATAGAGAAGGTAGTTGGTGCTTATACTTAAAGGAGAGACTTCCCTCTTAGGAAAATATTTCTAGCCATCTAGTGACATCGACTAGGACCAAATCAAAATGTTGCCTTTGGAATAGTGAATTTAAGTCATCCTAGAGAATTTTTTCCTCAGTATGTTTGGCCTACAGTGAACAGTGTGAATATCCACAAACAAATTGAAGCTTATTATATAATGATTATATTCTTTATGCATTCAATACTATCATGATCCCATCATGCACATATCAGGCACTTTGTTAGGAATTAAAGATATAAAGAAGAATACAATTTTATTCTTGCTCTTAAGATGGAGAGACAAACAAATCAACACGGTAGAATGTCACTTTGTTTTGTCTCTCAGTCTCTCAGTGTAAAATATACTTATTTATAGTTGTACTGGAAACTATATATTTCAGGGAATTTCCTTTTAGGGGTATAAAGGATATACCGTGGAAGTTTGGTCATAGAAATAGGCTTAGGAGATAATGAGGAGGTGTCTGTAATGCCTGAGAGTAAGCAAAACTTCCCTAGAGATGTCTCCTAATCTGAGCCTTAGAGTACAGTAAACAAAGCTAGCCTGACAAAGAAGAGTAGAAAGAACATGCCCAGTACATAAGGCCATAATGATCAAAGACACAGAATCTTACAACAACACAACAGGTAATTAAGCTGGAGAAATACGTAGGTCAGGACCGGGGAGGCAGGAGTTCAAGTCATAGTAATCTTGCTTATTACGTAAACAAACTGCACTCTATCATTATTTTTAGTTGATTTTGACAAGTTAAATTTACACAGAATTCTGGTTCATAAAACAGATTGAAAAATAGAATTTATTTTGTTGGAATGGTGTGTGTTATAGGGAGGCACCATGTTCATCACACAAAAGTGTTATGTGTGCAGTGAGTGGGAGGGTCAACTTTTTTTATACTAGGTCACACTCTTGACCATGTGGGATGGATTTGAAGGAAATATGAACATGAGCAGAGAGAACAGTAGGAGTCTCTGGTTGTAGTTTAAGCAAGAAGTGATAAGGACCTGGAGTATAATACATCCTTTACTTCTCTCTTAATGAATAACCAAGTCATATAGATAACTACATTTTTCCTTCAAAATCTAAAGTACTCATTTTTTTCTGGAGAAGGTCCATCTTTAGGTCTCTAATAGCCAAGACTAAATGTAAATATCTGAATCTCATAAGATTTGTGTAAAGTCTCCTGCTCAAGGACAAACTTTGTTACCCATGACAGGAGCCACTGAAAATCCTGTTAATTTATAGGGTAAAATAAGATAAATTTTAAGTGTCACTGGGGAGACAAAATAATAAATTTTAGAATTGTTATATTTAATGGCTAAAACTAGGCTTGGTTAATACATACAATCAAGTAATAAGCATGTTGTAACAAACTTTTAATTGTGTTTTAATGATCAATAAAGTTTGCTTTACTCCTTGAAAAAATCTGTATTATATACCTGTTTTATTATCTGCCTTAGAAGATAATCCAATTTCACATTGCCACACCACCATTTCTTTAGCTATGTTCAAGCGTATCTAAATCCCTGAAGAAATGACAACACAGGCTCACACTACAGTTCCCCCTGCAACTCTACCCTTGTCTTCACATTCTGCTTGATATAGTCCTTAACAATTTATTATATTCCATTATATTTTGTTGAATTCAGAAGTTACTTCTTTAAGTAGTTGATTAACGAATTCATCATACCTGAGGTTCCAATCTCAAATCACATTAGTGATTACTGGAATACTTCATTTCACATAATAAATTCATGGCATATTCTTGAAATTTACACATAAATTGATTTTTTGAATACATGATATTTTCAATGAACTCTAGAGAAAGTTGTGGCACATCCTTTGGGGAAAATAAATTATCTCCTCTTAATTCATATAATTCATAAATTATTTTAATAAAATGCCTCCCTTTTATTTCTATAAAGCCACCTATTGAGACCATTTGGTCCAGGAAATGAGATGTCAGGTACCCACAGATTTCTATTTACAGTGGTGAGAAGAATGAAATTCAAGTCTGTTAAAAATAGGTTACTGGAAATTCCTTACCTAATCTCATTTTTACAACTGTCTCTTTTACTTTACTCTCAACAATAGCCTACACAATGATTTTTTGAAGCTATGAAATTAAAATAGCTCCTAAATGTTAAGCAGTAGTTCTGATGGAATATAATTTCATATCTTGGATAATGTTCCTTCTTCTGTCATTTTATAAGTGAATTGGAAAGATAAATTAATTGGAATGTATCCAGAGACTGTGAGAAGGCTGACAAGGAAATTGTCTCCTACATGGAATAGGCAATGGAATAAAACATATTTAGCTCAGGGAAGAGAAGTTTCAGTATAGACATAGTAGTTCT
Organism: Chlorocebus sabaeus; assembly: GCF_047675955.1. Lineage (NCBI taxonomy): Eukaryota > Metazoa > Chordata > Mammalia > Primates > Cercopithecidae > Chlorocebus > Chlorocebus sabaeus. The sequence goes on from NC_132912.1 coordinate 111,116,225, forward strand.
TTATATATTTCTGAAGAATTGTTCTGTGGGAAAAATTAGTAAGCTTATTGTAATCCCTCAGGAACTCAGATCACAATTAGGAATTAGAAAAAAGAAAAATGCAAACTTCAAAAAAGTCACTAGAGTTGCTCTTAATGGAAATAAGCTGTTTCTTGAAGTACTACACCTATAGTCACTGTAAGTGTTCAAAAGAAAAGCCAAGTAGCCACCTCTCCAGCACCTCTTACATGAAATGAATCTTGAAGCACTCTTCATAAATTTCAGCTCAAAGGGTCTGAGTATCTAGTAAATTATAGCAATGACTATAATATCCATAGCTCCTCTTATCAAGGCATGGAGTCAATTTCCCATTAAGCAGTAATTCTGGACTTGTTCATACGACTTGGTCTAGACAATGATGTGTTAGTAAGCAGAGGCTCAGAAAGGACTTGAGTAGTACCCATGGTCCTGTGTTGCTGCTTTTGGAGCCTTCTACTGAGTGAGTAAGGCCGTACTACCCTGTTACATGATGAAGTGACTACATAGAAGGGATAAGCCATCCCAGCTATAGATCTCCACTACTACCAACACAATGGACCCTTCTCCAGCTGAACGGACATCTGACGAAAAGGCATGATTGAGCCAAGAATGTCTCCAACTTCACAGATAATTCCAGACCAGTTTTCCAATCTACAGAGTTGAGGGCCAAATTGCTGGTTATTCCTTTAAGGCAAAAAGGTTCATAGTTGTTATGCAGCAATTAAAAAATGACAAATATGTACAAAGTGGTACAGACCAAAAAAAGGTAATTATCTTCAGAATGAAAAATGTCATGGAGTCCTGAATTTCTTGAAAAGAAAAAGCACATAATGAGTTTGAAGGATGGGCGGAATATAAATAGAGGGATAATTAGGAACTGCAAAGTAGGAAATATTATGAACAGTATGACCCAGTTGTTCTTTGAAGACAACTTTGACTAAAGATAAAAAGGAATTTGTGTGGAGACACGGAAAATAGTTTAGAAATGCAAAGGAGGGACTAAACAAACAGTCCCTTCAAAGGGCAAAGCAGTAATAGGGCAAGTATGAGACTCTTAGTGGCAAGAAGTAAAGACCATTCTCTTAAGAGCACTACTCCTGGTGTATATTACCTCCAGCTTTGCCTTCAAAATCTGCCCTGGTGTAATTGCTCCAAGTTTAAACTCCTGGGAGAGGAGTTCTAACCTGCCCAAGAAGATCACGCATTCAACCCTTGGCCAGAGAAGGAAAGACACTTCAGTTCACAGAGATAGGAGAGGCAGGTGTAACAGAGAGTTGGCTCTGAAGGAAATTTAAAGGAGTGATACCAAAGGAAAGGACAGGGGTGCCTGAATAGCAATTCAGATGGGGTAGATTACACATGATCAATGACAGGTTAACCACAGTTAAATCATATAATAATGAATAACATGCCCAACACTGTTGTAAGATTTTTGAAGTATTAACTCAAGCCTTTGAGGAAAAGTACTAATATTGACCTTATTTTACAGATATGGGAAGGGAGGTTAAGTGACTCACACAAACATACATCACATACACACCCTACACAGTGACACCACATGTAATTGGGAGTTTGATGTCTGTTTTAAAAGTTCACTACCTTCGCTCATCATCACTGGCCATCAGAGAAATGCAAATCAAAACCACAATGAGATACCATCTCACACCAGTTAGAATGGCGATCATTCAAAAGTCAGGAAACAACAGGTGCTGGAGAGGATGTAGAGAAATAGGAAAAATTTTACACTGTTGGTGGGATTGTAAACTAGTTTAACCATTATGGAAAACAGTATGATGATTCCTCAAGGATCTAGAACTAGAAGTACCATATGACCCAGCCATCCCATTACTGGGTATATACCCAAAGGATTATAAATCATGCTGCTATAAAGACACATGCACACGTATGTTTATTGCAGCACTATTCACAATAGCAAAGACTTGGAATCAACCCAAATGTCCATGAGTGACAGACTGGATTAAGAAAATGTGGCACATATACACCATGGAATACTATGCAGCCATAAAAAAGGATGAGTTTGTGTCCTTTGTAGGGACATGGATGCAGCTGGAAACCATCATTCTCAGTGAACTATCGCAAGAACAGAAAACCAAACACCGCATGTTCTCACTCATAGGTGGGAACTGAACAATGAGATCACTTGGACTCGGGAAGGGGAACATCACACACCAGGGCCTATCACGGGGACGGGGGAGGGGGGAGGGATTGCATTGGGAGTTATACCTGATGTAAATGACGAGTTGATGGGTGCTGACGAGTTGATGGGTGCAGCACACCAACATGGCACAAGTATACATATGTAACAAACCTGCATGTTATGCACATGTACCCTAGAAATTAAAGTATAATAAAAAAAAAAAAGTTCACTACCTTCTTTATTAAAATATAGGAAATTTACTGCTTACCTATTATCAAAAAAGTTCATTTCATGTTTATTCATGGATTAGAATTTCTATAAAGCAGGTGAAACCACTAAGGCCATTTCACTGCATGTATCTTGCCACACTTTTGAAAAAGTTACATAATTGGAAGCTTAGTTGAGCATAATATACCACTCTGTATTTGTGCTTGCAAACTTAGGCTCTTTCGCAGTGGATATAATTGATCAGTCTTGAATATGGAGGCAATATAAGGCAAATAATATGAAGCCTTTAAAAAGGGAGAGTTTCCAATGGCAGTGATACCAACACAGCAAGTGACTAAGTTAATAATTAGGATTAGTCTATCTGTATGCTAAAAATGTAAGAATGTTGTATTAAATATTTTTATTGGATTGTACTCCAGAATGGACAAACATCCAATAGCAGAGCTGATGCAAAAATTAGTTTTCCATCAACCATTAAACAGATCAATGATCTATTAACTAAGTCTTGCTAGCAATGAGATTTCATTATAATTTGTGACCTGCATTTTGGACATTCTACTGACAAAGTCTAGCTTTGAATAAAACAGTTATTTTTTTACATAACCAACACTGATAAGTTTTTTCCTAAATAGTTGACAAGCATATTATATGAGAGTGATGTTTGTCCTTTAAATCAAAGACTATTTCAGCTTTGCATATTTTCAATATCCTTACATAATGAATAATTATATTCAGTTTATTTTGTAATACATTTGTAGCCAAAACCTCACAAGGGACTCAGATTATTTTTAGTAAATCTCCTCACTTAAGACAAAATATTATAAAGCGCTTCGTGTCAAAACACATTTTCAAAGTTATTTCCATAGCAGTGCAAATCTTTTCATTCTCTCCCTCCTCCACCCATGTGCAATGTCCTCAACAAAGTCAGCAGGAGTTCACACATACACATGCAAATTGTTAGAGAACTACAGGGAAGATGGGGTTGGAATAGTTATGAATAGTAGCATTATGCTAATTTTTAAATTAAAAGATTAGAGAAAGTTTATAAAAATAAATGTGGAGAATGATTTAATACAATTGTAATAAACACTTTCATGTATATAACATTTTCTTTTTATGACAAACTTCTTCAGGATAGGGAGACATATCAGACTCTATTAATAAAAGGGAAAAAAAAACATATCATAGGGAAAATATTCAACCAGTCAGACAAATGTTAGGAAGACTATCCAATCTGTGTGTATTTTCTATAATGCTTATGAAGCAAAATATGGAATTTCCTTTCCATAACTTTGAGCTAAAATACCTGTATTGCTATTAAGATATATTCTAAGGAACAGTAGAAAAACAGAGGTTCAATTAGAACTGGGGATTGAGAAGACAGAGAAGATTGAGCAAAGGGTTTTTTTGTTGTTGTTGTCGTTTTATGAGACGAAGTCTTGCTCTGTGGCCAGACTGGAGTGCAGTGGCGTAATTCCGGCTCACTGCAACCTCTAACTCCCTCATTCAAGTGATTCTCCTGCCTCAGCCTCCCAAGTAGTTGGGATTGCAGGCACATGCCACCACATGGAGCTATTTTTTGTATTTTTAGTAGAGATGGGGTTTCACCATTTTGACCAGGACAGTATCGATCTCCTCACCTCATGATCTGCCCGCCTCGGCCTCACAAAGTGCTGGGATTACAGTCGTGAGCTACTGCGCCTGGCCAGAACAAAAGTTTTAGATAAATTTTACGACATATTAGTGAAAGAGGTAGGCTTAAATAAAGTCAAGAAAAAGATGAAGAAAGGAGGTAAGCTAAGATTAAAAATAAGAGCTGTGTGACATTTGGGTAAACATATGTTAAGTTTTCTTTGAGAAAGTTAATAAAACCACTAGGCTAATCACAAATACCAGAGAAATTGTACATGTTCAATTTTCCCACAAAAGTATGTACCCTTACTATATATTAATAAAAATAAATTTTATTAGGGAAAGGACACCCTACTTAATAAATGGTGCTGGGAAAACTGGCTAATCACATGTAGAAGAATGAAACTGGATCCCTATCTCTCACCATATAATAAATCAACTCTAGATGTATCAAAGACTTTAAGACCAAAACCATAAAAATTCTAGAAGATAACCTAGGAAAAACTTTTTTGGGCATTGACTTAGACAAAGAATTCATGACTAAGACCCCCAAAGCAAATGTAACAAAAACAAAAATAAATAAATGGGGCCTAATTAAGCTAAAAATCTTCTGTACAGCAAAAGAAATAGTCATCAAAGCAAACAGGCAAACCACAGAATGGGAGAAAATATTTGCAAAGTATTCATCTGACAATGAACTAATGCAAGGAACTCAAACAAATGAGCAAGAATAAAACAACTCCATCAAAAAGTGAGCACATAACATGAGCAGACATTTCTCAAAAGTAGAAGATATATACATGGTCAATAAACATATGAACAAAATGTTCAATATCACTAATCATGAGGGAATGCAAATTAAGACCACAATGAGATACCACCTTACTCCTGCAATAATGACCATTATTAAAAAGTCAAAAAACAATAGATGCTGATACACTGCTAGTGGGAATGTAAATCAGTACAGCCTCTATGGAAAACAGTGTGGATATTTCTTTAAAAACTAAAAGTAGATCTATAATTTGATCCAGAAATCCCACTTTTGAGTATTTACCCAAAGGAAAAGAAGTCGTTGTATCAAAGACACCTGCACACGTATGTTTATTGCAGCCCAGTTCACAATTGCAAAGACACGGAATCAACTTAGGTACCCACTGACAAATGAGTGGATAAATAAAATGTGGTATATATACACCATGGAATACTACTTGGTCATTAAAAATAACAAAATAATGTCTTTTTCAGCAACTTGGATGGAGCTGGAGGCCATTATTTTAAGTCCGTGTGCTGTACACCAGTCAGAGCAATTATATAAAACATACGTTAACATCATGCTGCTTCTCACCTCAAAACCCTCCAAGAACTCTCTTTTCCTCATTATATAAAGTCAATGTTCTTACATGACCTGGTCTAATGCAATCTTTTTGGCCTCAGTTCACACAATTTTAGCCCTTGGTCACTCAGGGCAGCTGCACTGGCCTCTTCACTCTTCCAAGCTATTTGCTTTGCTTAGACTTCTTTCCTGTAGATATTTCCATGCTTTACTTCTTTACCTACTTAAAGTCTTTCTCAGACGTTACCTTAAATAAACCCACCTTGATTCCATAATATAACGCATTTTTTACTTGCTTACTATGCTATCATTTATTGCCTCTCTTTCCTTCCTAGAATGTAAGGTAAAAGACAGCAGAAAATGTTTTTATGTGTATCTTTTGTTGTTGCTGTATCCCCAAATTCAACAAATAGTGCCTTTCATGTAATAGATACCTAAAATATATTTTAGTAAATGAAAAATATTTAAAGAAATATTCAAAAAAGTAAAATTTATGAACAGTTTGGGAAGATTTCATTTTGAGAGAGTAGTGCAAGTGTATGCAATGCACTACAATGTTTATCTCACTTAAAATACTTGTGACACATTCCATTTGATCTTCAGATAAAATGATAATAAGTTGTAAATGGTTTAGAGATGGTCATCTGTCTGTAAAATATCCATACAATATTATATCTTCGGATCACTCTTATTTTTCTGTTGTCCTCTAAGGAAGAAATTTAGATAAGAACTAAATATAGGAACCTTCCCCAGTCAAACACAGGAAAATTTAGTTTTGGGGCAGTTTGCATGATTATACATACAGCATTTGAAATGTTTTCTATTTAAATAGATTAAATGCTCACAGCTACTTCTATTCTGTCTATGCCATTCAAGTTATCTGTGCACATCAATGTTTCTTTTTTGAAACAAACAGTTTTGGAGCTACTATAAGTATAATAAGTATGTATTTTATATTGGATGTTGCATGCTTGTGGTGAAAACAGAAGTCTTTACCATTGGACAAACCTGAGATTAAATTCAGCTCTTCTCTTTACAGGTTGTATAGCCTTGAGCGTGTTGCTTAACTTCTTTGAATCTTTAGTTGAGTAAATGTGATTTGGAGGTGGTGCTATCACCCACCACTTTATTGCAAAGATTAAGTAAGATAATGCTTATAATATACAGTGGAGTTAGTGACTGGAACAAGAAACGATCCATAGTATTACTGATCATAACTAAAATTTATTGAGCACTTATATTTCAAACACTCTCATAGTGCCTTGTAATACATATATGTAAGATATAAGATACATGTTATCTTATACACATATATAATACATGTAAGATAATACTTTCACTCAAGCATCTCTGTAAACAGAGGAGGGAAAAGTAATCCACATTTTGTACAGGGCTTACAGCTCCACACAGGATTTGCTGATTCTCTTTCTCATTTTCCTCATATTCAAGAATGAACTGCACTGTCTTGAATCCCAAAGCAATTAAATAATGTTTCTCTACCATTTAGGGCTTCTTGAGATAGAGTCTCACTCTGTCGCCCAGGCTGGAGTGGAGTGGTGAGATCTTGGTTCACCGCAACCTCTATCTCCTGGGTTCAAGCAATTCTCCTGCCGCAGCCTCCTGAGTAGCTGGGACTACAGGCGCATGCTGCCATGCCATTTTTTTTTTTTTTTTTTTTTTTTTTTTTGTATTTTTTAGTAGAGACGGGGTTTCACCGTGTTGCTGGGGCTGGCCTTGAACTCCTGAGCTCAGGCAATCCGCCCACCTCGGCCTCCCAAAGTGCTGGGATTACAGGCATGAGCCACCGCATCCTATCTATTTTTATTTATGTATTTTTTAAGATGCTCAGAGAGTTTGTTCTTTCTTCATTTTTCCTTTGCAAAGACATTGTCATTTAGCTCCCTTACTCGAGGAGAGGGAGCTTCTGGTTTCTGAATTCGGTGCACACAAACTCCAAAATCAAGAAACAAAATCTTCCCCAAACTGTTTGGAGTGGCTGTGGTTACGGGCAGCAATCACAGGTGTAGGCTGGTATGAAATCCAAGTGAGGGAGGATAAAGACGGGGCCTGAAGTATACTTCAGGGTGTAAAGCAAAAGAATAGACAAAACAAAGGGCCTCTGAAATGTAGAAGCGTCTCCTGCTTGAGCGCCCAAGGAAAACACCGAATAATAATTTGGGAAAATGAATCCACGCATAAAACTTGAAAACACTGCACAAGAAAACTGCTCCAGCACTGTTGAATGGAGACATAAAAGGGACAAGAAAGCTGAGAGACTGACCTGTATATATTGTAAGCATGGGCCTTTTCAAAGAGGTATGTAAATGCTTTGAAGCTAAACACAGCAAAAGAAGAATAAAGTTCTCCATGGACAGTCAGAAGCTGGCTAAAACTAAAATAAAGGGAAAAATAAAGAGAGAGAAAGAGAGCTTCAATCCTGATCAGAAGAGTGACACTAATTACAAAATACATGAACTCTGACTAGGTATCAGTCACTATTTGACTATATACTTATACCTATATTTGTGTGTGTATCTATACGTATTATCTCATTTGACCCTCAGACAACTCTGTAAGAGTGAAATTACTACCTACTTTACAGGGATTCTGAAATTGAGGCTTAAAAGTATTAGTATGAGGTCTAAGATTACTCAGCTATTTAATATAAAAACAGGATTTAAACTCAAACCTACATTGTTTCTAAGTTCCTTCTCTTAATTACCATGCTGTCTTTTCAAGAAAGTGTCTTTCCAGTTCTTGTTGGAATTATTGCCAGAGCCCTACTAGCAGCAGCTATTCTTAACAACCTGAAAGAAAATATTCCATTCTGCTGCTTTCAGCAATTTGTTGTTCATGACCACATAATGTTTACCCATGGCCTGTTAATTACATATCTTTCTACGCCAAAAATGCGAATCCATTTAAACAAGCAGTTGAACTTTGTTATTTATTTTTGTGTACCACCCCATCCACTAATCCCTTTCTCTAAAGCAATCAGGAAAATATTACATTAGTTATCTTCAGAGTATATGGCAATATCTAAGATATCAGCAGAATTTAACTACAGAGGATAGACATACAAATAGTTTCTGTTATGAAGTTTCCTCTTTTGTTGGCCAAATCTCTTCCTGGAATATACTGCAATATCACATTTGGTTTGGCATTTAAATTTGTAGGGAGAATGCAAGGAATATGTGTTGGTTATATGTACGGTGAACATAAAATGTATAATTCTACTTGAAAGTTTTAGAGAGTAAACTGCTGGACAGAGCATCTACTCAATACATGGATATTGGGACTATTCTTGGAAAACGGAGACAATTTGCCCGGTTATGTGTTGCTTCATCTCTTAGGAAGTGTGAAGAGTTTTAGACACATTTTAACATTTTTGTACTTTTCCTGGCAAATCATGGATGTCTCTTTCCAATGTCAGCTACTTATTTATAGCCCAGCAGTGCACTAGATCCCTGAAAATGACAGACTGGTTTGCTCAAAATGAAAGGAAAGTTGAGTGCTGGATGGTTGAGTCCTATTTGATAGGAAATTAAAACATATCTTTGCAGATAACTCAAGCCATTCCTTCCCTGCATAAGTGAAAACAATCATTAAAGTTCTCTTCTCTACTTATAATATGGTCTGAGCTTTCCAGTTTGTACCGGGTTCACAAAACTCAAAGACATAATTACCGTCCCCTCTTCCTCCAATTCACCTGTGGATGTGAGCTTTATGATTTTTCTCTCTTAAACTAGGGACTTTAACATATTTCATATATTGTTAGCCACTCAAAAGAAAGCCTTCATTCATATGCCTCCATTATTACTTTATTAATATGTGTATTTTTGAAAATTTAGATTTCTTGGTATTACCTACCATACCCAAGTTTTATCAAAAATGGAGAAAGGCAGTCAAGTCTTATGTTTATGTGAGTCATGTGAACTCTTTAAAGGCAAGGGAGTTTATTTTATGAATAATTTATGTCTCCTCAATATGCACTTGTCAGTGAATATTATTGAATGGATTAATTATTTGTTGAATATTAATGGTTGAAATTGAGAGGGGCTTGAATTATCTAATAACGATCATTTTTAGCAAAGATATCTGAGGCAAATTCACACTCAGAATCCTCTAATCCCCATTCCAGTTTCTTTAAATTCTTTTTTACTGGAGAAAAAAACTATGTATTCGAAATACCTAAATTACTGTGTTGACTAAAAACTCAACCATATTGACCCATGACATCTTCTGAGACCCAGAGGGGTGGATCAGTTTATTTTATGGCAACCCATGAACAGCTGTCCACATAATTTCTAATGACTTCATTTGATTCTGACACACAATGTCTTGACCTCATCATCTGGGCCCATCTGTGAGAATGGCAGGAAGCCCTCAAGCAAGGTGGCAGGCTACAGGCCATCGGCAGTCTGGCACAGGTAGGAGGGTGGGTGGAGTGGAGCTGGCAGGATGATGTTGCCACCAAGCCAAGTCTTTTCATAGCAGCAGCTTGGCCACCTCTCAAATTTACCTTTTTAAAAAATACATATATATATATATTTTTTTATTCATGACCAGTAACAACCAGGGAAAAATAAAAGAGTGTAAAATAAAATCTAGTGAAGGCCATGAAATAAAGGAACTAAAAGTCATCAAAAGGTAGATTGGGTTGTGATTAAGAAGTAAAGAAAAACGAAAGGCATTAAAAATAATTATCATGGCCGTAGAGTGCTGGAGCTACAGGATAACTCAGAGTAAGAAGTTCTACTTCTATATTAGACAAAACTGAGGTCCATAGAGAAATGATTTATGTACTACTAATAAATCCACAAAACTCCATAAGTGAGTCCCAAAAAGGTAAGGATTATCTATTTTGTTCAAGGAAGTATCTCCAAACTTACAATAATGCCTTAAATGTAGTAGCCATTTATTAAATGTGTGTGAATAAATCTCAAAGGTTTCTGTTGTTGAAGTCAGTGTAACACATTTTTAAGATATTAAAGTCAGAGTCAAACAGATATGGTATGAATGCTGATTACTACCCACTGGACATGTAATTCAGGGCTAGCAAGTGTTTTGATTGGATGGAGAAGGAACAAAGCCTTGGATAGAGTTAATCCACATATTATATCCTGCAAGGAAGAAAGGAAGAGAGGGAAGGAGGGAGAGAGGAAGTGAGGGAGGAGGGAAAGAGGAGAAAGGAAGGAAGAGAGAAGGATGAGGGTGGAAAGGTGAAAGTAAAAAGGGGAAAACAAAGAAGGAAAAGGGAAAGAAGAAGAAAAGAAAGAATATGAGAGAAAGAAAAATAATAAGGAAGGAGAGGCCAACAACCCAATAAAAAGATATTCAACACGAGTGCCATTAAAAAAATGCAAATTATAACCACAATAAGATACCACTTTATACTCATTAGGATGGCTATTATTAAAAAAACCACACACACCAAAACCAGAAAATACCAAGTGTTTGTGAGGATGTAAAGAAATTAGAAGCTTTGTGAACCACAAGAGGAAATGTAAAATGTTGCAGTCACTGTGGAAAATATTTTGCTGGTTCCTCAAAAAGTTAAACACGGGACTTCCATATGATCCAGCAATTTCACTTCTAGATGCATAGGAAAAGGAATTGACAGATACTTGTACACCAGTGTCCCAGTGTTCTTCACATTATTCACAATCGCTAATAGGTAGAAACAACCCAAATGGTCATCAGCAGAAGCACGGTAAGCAAAATATGATATATGAATACAACGGAATATTAGTCAGTCTTAAAAGGAATAAAATTTTGATACATGCTACAACATGATTGAACCTTGAAAACAGTATGCTAAGTGAAATAAGTGAGACACAGATGAACATATCGTATGATTCCACTTATATGAAGTACCTAAAGCATTCAAATTCAAAGAGACAGAAGGTAAAATAGAGGTTACTAGGGGCAAGATGGTCTTCCAGAGGGAAGGGGAAATGGTGAGTTATTGTTTAATGGGTACAGAGGTTCTGCTTGAGATGATGAAAAAGTTTTGGAGATGAAGAGTAACAATGGTTGTATAACACCACTACTGTAGTTAAAGCCATTGAATCATCCAATTAAATATGGTTAAAATGGCTAGTTTTATGTTATGTGTATTTTATCATAATAAATATATTAAAATAAAAGAGAGCTAATATACAACTAATGAACAATTAGGAGGGAAAAAAATTAATGGACAGTGCTTTGTTACCTACCCAGTTTTTATTCCCTCACTTTTCTTATATCTCTTAAATTTACCATTGAATGATAGTAAAAGGAAATGAGGATAATTTCATCCAAATTGCCAGAATGATAGTTTAAGAGATTTTAAAGCAGGGACAAGTCAATTAGATCATTGAATTGCTCTGGCCATATAATTTTTCTAATTATGTAAAAATTTATAGATTTTTGTTGATATTTATTTGAAGCAATTTTCTACTATTCTCCAGTTGTAAGTGAGAAGAACATACATAAATCTAATGGCAGGCACTTTACAACCATGAGGAAGGCATCCTTAGAATGGTTCAGCCACATGGAGAAGGGTATATCTTGGGAAAACAAATCTCAAATTAAAATGGAGCTGGCATCTTGATAGAAAGCTACATGGATCCTACACTGCCTCTGGTCGTGTTTAAACAGTAATGACATGGTTTTCAATTATTTTTCAGACAAAATAATTATATTAGAAAATTAGAAATACCAAATAAGACTTTCCTTGGACTAGCTTTCCTCATTGATGCATTTTTATTAAAATGTTCGAAAAAAATAATCAGATTTCCACAAAGATATCCCCTAACACTGTAAATCTGTAATTCCTTCAACCATAATCTAAGATCTGAATTGTCCTCTACTTGGCCTCAGAGATTTTTGATATCCTTACATAAAAAGACACAGTAACTCAGGAAAGGTGATGGTTTATTTGTAGAACTGTTTAATAGTAGCTGCATGATTGTATGCTGAACATTTTCATGATTAGACTAGGTGATCTCTTCGCAAATAAAGCTTTTTTTATTTTCTTATTCAACCTAAGGACCAATCTATATTGATCTCCTGTAGTTTTAACAAGGAACTCATATGAAAAGTTATGGAATGTCTCTGACTTTCTTGGAAATGCCAGTTAAGATGGTGTCTAAATGATCTTTCCAAATGTATGGAGTATTTCAACAAACAGACCAAGATGTCTTTCTAAATAATAATGTGATAGAATGAAGAAGCATAGGTGGCATAAAGCTTCCTGGGGTATGAGCTTCCATTTCTTTCTCAGCTTCTAATTAACATGTGATATTATCATTCCCCAACTTTACAGGGCATGAAAAATAACATTGACTTTATATATATACATATGTACTGCATGCATACATGTACACATACATAAATACATACATCACATAAAGTACATGCATATGTAAAATAAACCTCCTCCCTTCCAGATCTATTCTGAGAGTGGAATTTTCAAGCAAGACCTTAGATGGAAGAAAAGCCTACATGGTTAACTCATCAATTTGGAGGATCCTTGGGAGACACTAAATGTTCTATTCCCATCAGAAGGAAGATCCTTATATACTCAAAGGTAACTCTGATTGTCATGATAAAATGCAATGTTGTACTTACACATAAATCAAATAAAGTATTTTCCCACTTGAATCCACTTCAAAAGAACAAGAGAGTTTCATTTATTCAAATGTACTTCCTCAATGGCCTACTGTTGCACAGAATATCCCGAGGATACAAATTTCCATTTACCAGTATAGAACCCCTAACATATAAACAGATCTCTATGAAACAAGTAATATTATATCATTTATTGAAATTTGCATTTTAGAAAAATACCTGGATCCAGAATATTACCTGAGAGTGTGTTTTAATTGTGGAGGGCTTAGTAAAAGAGAACATTGCATGGAGACAAAATGATGGCTTTTCAAACAAACAATTTTTTTTCTTTTTTTTTTGAGACAGTCTCTGTTGTCTGGCCTGGCATGCTGTGGTGCAATGTTGGCTTACTACAACCTTGGCATTCCAGGCTCAAACGATCCTCCTACCTCATGCCCATTAGCTGGGTCTACAGGTGCATAACACTGCTTTGAACTAATTTTTGTATTTTTTCTTGTAGAGACAGGGTTCTCCATGTTGCCCAGGCTGGTCTCAAACTCCCCACCTCAGATGAATCACCTGCTTCAGCCTCCCAAAGTGCTGGGACTACAGGCTTGAACCTCCACGTCTGGCCAGGCAATCTTAAGAATTGACTTTGGGCTGGGCACAGTGGCTCATGTCTGTACTCTCAGCACTTTGGGAGGCTGAGGTAGGTGGTTCACCTGAGGTCGGGAGTTCAAGACCACCCTGACCAACATGGAGAAACCCCATCTCTACTAAAAATACAAAATTAGTTGGGCATGGTGACACATGCCTGTAATCCCAGCTACTCAGGAGGCTGAGGCAGGAGAATCGCTTGAACCCGGGGAGGCAGAGGTTGCGGTGAGCCAAGATCACATCATTGCACTCCAGCTTGAAACAACAAGAGCAAAACTCCGTCTCAAAAAACAAAACAAAACAAAACAAAACAAACAAACAAAAAACCAACAACAACAACAACAACCAAAAAAAAACAGACACTTTGGTACGTTTTGTGCTTCTAACCATTGGAAGTCATTTAATCTTACTGAGTCCTAAAGGGTTGTTTCCAGGATTTTATAAAAGGTAAAACATCTAGCAGAATCCCTGGTATCCAATAGTCAATGCTTATTCATGGAAAGCACCATGATTTTGAGGTCCTAAAAGAAAAAAAATCACAACAAAAATGGGGAACCAGTAGCACAGAGGATAAGAGATGCTGGGATGTACAGAGAAAAGGAATGGAATGGACACACGGGACCATTAGTTCCATGTATGTTTCACCAGTGGCAGGGCCAGCCCTGAATGAGGCATGGAGCCCACAGTGAGCCTGCAAGATCTTGCCAGCTCTACACTCTTCAGCAGAAAAAAAGTTTGTCTGATTAAATCTCACATGTTCAGTTTTAGTGTCCTACTAGGATAATGATCTTCATTCCCTAGTCATTTTAATTTTTAATTGGCTGCCAATATTGGGGATTTGCTGATGTAGACATTGCCTTACGTGGATCAAGGAAAATGTCATCATGAGGCAGCAATGGGTCCATGAATTTCCATTGTTAAATCAAAAAGAAGTGTAGGGATCAATTTTCCATTAAATGGAAGATAAATTGTTACCCAAGAGTTGATCAGAATGTGTCAATGGCTAAATATAGAGCAGAAAGCACACATTATTCATTATCAACTCAAAGTAATTCAAGGACAAGTAGATATTCACTAGCTCTCCTAAAGAAACGAACAAAAAAAAGCAACAACAACAATTTTTAAAAATCCAGTGGGTTCTAAAACTGCTATTTTGACATATTAAATAATAGCCCAGTGATTAAGTTTGGATGTTGTAGTCAGGAAGGTGTAAGTCAAAGTATAATATCCACAACCTGCTACCTTTTTAATCTGGAGAAATTACCTAAACTCTAACTTTTAATAAATACACCTGCAAAATGGAGATAATTAAAATTTGAATTACATAAGATTATTGTAAAAATCAAATGACAACATGCAGGCAAATGATGTAAGACAGTCTGACATGTATCAACAGCTTAATAGCTGTGAGTTTCTGTTATTTTACACTTGTATATCAGTGCTGAATCCCTAAGATAATCATAAATATAAATAAATTTCCTAAGCCTCAGCTGGGAACAAAAACAAACCATCATTCTGAAGTCCAGGGTTTTACCTATACAGCATCTTTTAATGAAAGGTTGGTTCATTCTCATATCCTGTCATTTGTAAACTAATTTAAAGATTTGAGTGACTCACTCCTTCATATTAACTATGAAAAATGAAATGTTCTTCCAAATTTGACATTCTATTTATAAAAATACACAAAGGAAATGTGTTTAAAATTAACATTCGAAGACCTTATTGTCACTTGCTGAATAGCTTGACAATTATTGTTGTTTCTTGAGAAGCATGATTACTCCCAAGTTTTTCATACATTTAAATAGATAACATTGCCATAAAATCAGAGAACATTCTCAGTCAAGAGTATGAAGATAAAAGATCTCCTGTGAGAGAGGTGATTATTGAGTGGTGTTCCCAGCTGTATAATAGTATGTTTCAACTTTAAGAAACTGACTCCCCAAACCTATGTTTATTAACTGCAATAAAAGATAAGCAACTCTAGGGTTATATTCATCTAGGAAGATGTAAAACAAATGAATGGGGAAAAGAAAAAGTCTTCTGGCCAGGATTGTCAGAGACTACATATGGAGGGAGAAATAAAAAAATGAAAAGAGGTCAGCTGCAGTATTTAACAAAAACCAGTTTGGACAGTGAAAGAAAGCATACCAAGTCAGAATAGCCATCTTGTTTTACATAGTATTATTTTGTCTTTGTAAAAAAGGTAAAGATAACTGAAATATTTAAAAACTTCAAAAGAAGTTTAAAAACAAGTTACAAATATCAAGCATAATCTCACCAAAATAAATGCATACTCTCACACCTTGAACATTATTTCACATATTCCTCTGGTCTCAATCTCCATAGAGATGCATACATAAAATTTTAACAGAGGACTGTACTATGTATATGATTTTTATAAGTTTTAAAATAATAGTCATTATTCAACTTAGCAAATACAGTTTCATATTGTAATGTTTAGTGTTGTCTCATATTTCATTATATTTATATTCTCTAATTTATTTGCAAATTTTTTAAGGAAATGTGGTTCAATTTTAGTTTTCCTGATATTAGAAACTAGTGGTGGGGTGTGTGTACACCTCCTTGCACTTGTGTCATAATTTTATTGAGTCAAAGCATAGACACCATTCCCTAAGGAAAGTCACTGTAAAAATAAATAAAATAAAATCAGGTCACCTTGATTCTAGTCCTAGGTAAAATGTCTTTCACTCTCTACATCTTTGTCTCAGTTTGCATGCTGGTAAAGTGAGAAAGTTAAGAATGCTGTCTAAGGTCTTTTGCAGCTCCAAACTTCAGGGTATAAAAATAGAGAGGCGCTGAAACAGTAATAATTTGAAAGTGACCAATAAGTAACACAATGAGGATATAAAAACATAAATTCATCTTCCACAGTCAAAGAGGCATCAGAGGAGCTGGATTATAATCTCATTTCATATACTGACACTTCAATAAAATATGCTGGATTAAGTCTTATAGCCATTTTTTAAATGGGAAACCAAAGCCAGAGATGGAGAACTTTCCCCTAAATTATGTAACTAGCTAGCGTCAAAGCCATTGGCTCAAGTCAGATTTCAAGACTCTGACGCAGGGCTTTAAGTATCAATACAACTGCTGATTAAAGAAAAGTCATGAGGTGCTAAATTAATGTCAAAACATATTACAGTTCAAAAGGGGCATGGGCAAGAAATTTGGCCTGCCATGGGCATGGGCAAACATTATACTAAGTGAATTGAGCCAGGCACAGAAAGTCAAATGCCACATGATCTCACTTATATGTAGAATTTTTTAAAAAGTCAAAGTGTGACTGTTAGTAAAAGTCAAACTCAAAGAAATAGAGAGTAGACTGGTGGTTACCAGGGCTGTGGTGGAGGGAGAGTGGAGATAGGCAGTTACTGGTTAAGGGGCACAAAATTTTAGTTAGATGGAAGAAATAAATTTTTGAGATCTATTGCACAACAGGATGGACTATAGTCAATAATAATGGATTGGATATTTTAAAATAGCTAATAAAATTTCAAATCTCTCACCACAAAAAAAATATTAAGTGAGGTGATATGTTGATTTAATCATTCCACATTCTACAAATAAGTAAAAATATCACATAGGTGTTTCATTAATGTCTACAATTATGATTTGTCAACTAAATTATTGCTAACAATAAAGAAAATGATAAAATCTAAATGAAAAACATGAATAGGACTTAAAGAAAAATCGCTGTAGAAATCAAGTGTGTGTGTGTGCACGCGCGCATGTGTGTGCATGTGAGTCAAAGAAAACCATGCCAAGTATCACTTTTGGTCTGTAAAATTTTCAAATTTTATTATTTTAGAAAACATGCACAAGGTATGGTTGACATTGGGCAAGGGAATATGTACTTGCCAATACTTTCAAATGACTAAACATGTCCATACCTTTAGCTCAATATTTCTAACTTTGGAAATTATCTTTAAAAAGTGTTCATAAATACACATAAATGTTTATGAGCCATGATCATGGTGAAAAATGAAAAACAGTCTAAATTCCTAAAACAGGTCATTGACTATATTAAATATACAGGGCCAAATAATATGCCCCATTAAAAAAGCAAGATTATAAAATATTTGACAACATTAGTTAATATTTTATAGTGAGGAAGAGATTTTAAAAAATTTAGAGGTAGCATGGCTCCAATATTTTAAGAAATAGTTATATCCAAATCACACAAACATACTTGCACCCACAAAATATGTGCATTTTAAAATTTTCTTTATTCTTTACTATTTTCTTCATTTTCCAAATTTCTACAATGTATTTGTATAGGTATAATCAGAAAAATAACTAATAATATTTTTGTAGCCCATTGTCAGGAGAGGAGTTTAGGGAACAAAATTATTTCTACATAATATAGCCACTCTACATTGGACTTAACAGTGATTACTTCATCTTAGTTAACAAACCTAGACTAAGATGTTTTCATGTCTGGGTTAAGATCAAAGAAATTGCCAATCTTGGTCTATTCCTGTAGCCATATATACCAAATATTTCCAAAGATCCTTCCTTTCTGATATTTTGGTATGTAGCAATGACATCAAACAAAATTGTTTAATGCACAGTTGATACTCAAATCCTTTAAGATATTTAGGTGGTCTATCCCCAGTGAGACCAACTAAAGTCTATGGAGGTAAAAGAGATCTACCCCATGCAGGTCTCTAACCCACAGACTCTCAAAACGCAATTACTCCCTGATGATCTCATCCTTCTCCTGCTACATGAATCCCTACCTAATTTTTCCTCCTGACAATTTCTCAAAGTGTGTCTGGGTAGTCTTTGAGCTATATCTATTGTAATTATCATCAGAAGTGGAATGTGCCTAAAAATGACAACATGGGAACATGTACCATTTAACATGAATCAGGGCTGCAGATATACATTGCTGGACTCCATCTGAAGTCTTGGCTCATCCCAGTCTTGTATTTTCAGGAACTCAACAGCTGAGGTCTCTGTCTCCTTATATTACCTGCTATTCAATAAAATTTTGATTATGTATTTATACTAACTAATCTTGATAACTTTTCTCTTAGTAAAATAAATTCCCATTTAGAACAACATTATTTACATAAAAGTGATTTTAGGAATTAGAGCCCAGCTCTCATCACCTTCACTCATCAATTTACTTAATTGTACAATTTTACCTCCTAACATTACATAAATAATCTTGCGAACTAAGCATGCCAAAACAAGAAGCTCTGATGATCTGCTGCTTAATAATGTCCTGAAGAAATCTCTATCATCTCACCTATGTGACCTTTGCTACTATTATCACCCTGAAAGAAGGCATGTTGTGAAGAATGAATGCTTGGCACATTTTGAAGAATTTTAAGGATCTAAACAGATCTGAACTTGTTTTAAGGATATAACCCATCTGAACCTCTTTCCTCACCAGAAATATGGAGATAATCATTCTTGCCTGGCTTTCCTCCCAGGTTTAGTGTTAAAATTCTAAGGATACAAACACATGAACATGACCAACATATTGAGACAGCCAGGCATTATCTCAATATGATGGTGCATTGGAAAGTCAGGGTGTGTTTAGTGAAAATATTTAAAGAAAATATGTTTCAGAGTCATACAGTAAACATTTCCATGTAGACATTTTTGGACAAGTTGAACATTACAATTACTAAAGCTAATCTTTCTTATTTACCATAAGCAGAACTCTCCCATTTACAACAGAAGACAAGCCTAAGATAATAGTAAGGAGACTAATTTTAGATTCCCTGATAAGAAAGTGTCTTCAACCAAGAATTGTGCAGAAATAGAACAGTTCAACTTAACTATAAAAATATTCAATCTGAAGTAGGATGAGCATAGAAGAGTATGGCAGATTGTATTCATGTATCCTAACATATTGACCATCTTATGGAGATATTGGCATTTCTACACTGAGAGCTGAAGTCTAAATTATTTCCCTGTAAACCTGAATGAGTCTATAATCTCAGGCAGATGTTACTCTATGCCATTTCCAAGTCAAAGTTTAAAAATGACAGAATATCTTTGTGTGTGTGTATCTGTGTGTGTGCGCACGCGCACATGCATGCATATTCAGACACACACATACCTTTGCAGCCTTGTGATGAGTCCGACCACCTTGAAGATGCTACACTGGAAATAACACTGAGGGACTGCATGGAGACAGACGGAGGTAGAAACATAAGGAGAGTCTCAGCTGTTCTATTCCCTAGAAGTTCAAGTCTTTCCTGCCCAGGCACCAGACATGTGAGTAAGCACTTACACATTAAGTGAATAGAGACCCCAGTCTTTGAGATACTCTATCTGAAGTTAGTGAAACAGAAGTCTGAACCCTGCCCATCATTCAGATCTACAGGCAAAGTAAATGTAATTTCCACTGACTTTGGTTTTAATAAACTTTCCTTGTAACTGGACCAGAGTGGTTGGTACAATGGGTTGGATATTTGAGTTTGACTTTCAAGAACTATCCCAAATTATGTAGAATTGGGACTGTGTTTGTGAAAAGTTGCTTTCTGCCTTCTCTTGTATAAAGGATGCTATGTTTTATCATTTGGTCCTAAAGTAATTCACGAAAGAAAAATTCTGCTTTTCTAATCATCTTGACTTTGAATACGGCTTCAGGCAGGATTTGCAATGTCTCATTCATGCATCTCAATTGGCACTTGAAATGTAGCATGTTCAATGTGTTACTGGGATATGAAATAAAACACTATATTAAGATGAACTGGCTGATTTCTTCACTGGATTGCTGTATGATCATCAGCAGACATATGACCCATTTGAACCTGATTCCTCACCAGAAATATGGAGATAATAGTTCTTGCTTGGCTTCCTCCCAGGTTTATTGTGAAAATTCTTTAAAATCTCTAAATTCACATAAAATGCAAAATTTACAAGTACACAATCTTTTTGTTTTAATTTCCTCTGAGAAATGTGATCCTGATCTATGATAATTATTTTCATAGTTCCAATCATCCAAGAAGCAATAGGAACAATTCCCAACCACAAGTAATTGAGAGCGCATTTCCTAATACTAAGAAGTGTTGGATTCATAACTCATAGTACCTGAAGTTGACACAAAGAATGAATTTGTTTTCACATAGTTAACAATACCCTGAAAAAGTCTATTTTCATTAGCTGCTGAGTTTTATTGTTGACTTATATCCTGAAGTTATCTTACAGTATCTGCAAAAGTAATTATGGAAGCCATCTGGAACAAGAACAGAGAGAAACAACTGGCATTATAATAGATGGCATGTTGGAGGCACAATGATATTAACAAACCCACTCACTAAAAGTGGGAGGAAAGATATTCACCTAGAGGAAATTGCAATTGCTCATTGCCAGGCACGGTGTAGTCACAAGAATCCATTTCGGAAACAGGCAAAGCTTCCTCTCTTATGTTATTGAGTCACGAACCTGGACCCTTAGTTCATTTATCATGAGAAGTAGTTCAATCTAATGGACTGAGTAGGACTGTGTTGTTGGCTGATGACTCATTCAGTTACCTCAACAAATTACTCATGTCTTCAGGATACTGAAATTATTGGTAAAAAGATATAATTTTACCACCAGCTGACCCTAGAGGGCACAGTTTTATTGATAAAAGAAAATGAAATATTGATAAGTTTAACTTTATTTTTTATTTGTTTGGGAAAGTATAGGTAAAACAAAATTCCTAAATTCAGTATCTGTCTCTGAATGATTCCAGGCACGTTCTAGCTACCTGCACTATTTTGTTTCTGTAGGGAGATAGTAGAGTTTTGCATAAAACACAAAATTTTTAAGTTAGACTGCTAATACTCCTGTCTAAACTGGGGACATCAATCAACTTTTCAAGGCCTCAGTTTCCTCAACTGGAAAGTGTGGTTCCTATTGTAAAAATCTCATAGACTTTTAGTAAGAATTAAATGATGTGATGATATAAACACAAATAAATAGTGAATAAATACTAGTTATTGTCATGAATTGTTATTATTATTACTTCATGCAATGATGACCATATAATTCAGGCAATACATGCATCTACTTTCCTCCTTTCACCCCTCACCCTTACAATTTTTTTTTTTTTTTTTTTTTTTTTTTTTTTTTTTTTTTTTTTTTTTTTTGAGACAGGGTTTTGCTCTGTTGCCCAGGCTGGAGTGCAATGATGCGATCTCGGCTCACTGCAACCTCTGCCTCCCAGGTTCAAGCAATTCTCCTGCCTCAGCCTCCCGAGTAGCTGAGATTATAGGCATGCGCCACCACATCCAGCTAATTTTGAATTTTCAGTAGAGATGGGATTTCTCCATGTTGATCAGGTTGGTCTCGAACTCCCGGCCTCAGGTGATCCGCCCACCTCGGCCTCCCAAAGTGCTGGGATTATAGGTGTGAGTCACTGTGCCAAGTCTACAGTCTTATAAAAAAAAAAATAGAAATACTATACAAGTTGAAAAATAATCAATACCATCTGATTTGAAGCTACCCTAAAACCTAGTTTTGCTTTCCTGATTTCTGGACAGCTTCTTTCTTTGACCTCTTAAAACTAGGTGACTCTATACAACCTCCTGGATCCCCAAACCCGATGTGCACTTGTGACACACAGCAATTAATTATTCAGGACAAAACCAAAATATATTCGATCATTGATCCAGTTGCCCATTTCGTATGGGAAGTAAATCACAAACCAGTCCAGGACTGAATCATGAAATGTTTAACAAAAGGTGAGGAGTACTTGAATGATTTAGGGAGACTACAGCTGAGACTTGTGGTTATTACAGGGTCTTCATTCGGTGGCCGTAAAGACCAGAAAGACAGCATAAAAGGTTGACATTGTGGAGATGCCGGAGATAAGATCAAGAACAGCATTTGTCTGACAAAAGTGCCTTTTAATACACAATCACAGTCACATGAAAGAGTCATGGCAACTGTCTGCTTTATGTCCTGCCTGCTGCCCACTTCAGTGTGGTTAGTAACAAAGAAGATTACACAATGATGCAGCATGCTCCATTCAGATGGAACACCAACCCCTCTTGTCTCATTTCCTTCCTTTAGTTCTGTTTAGATACCACAACTGGAATCAATGATTTATCCATCTGTAGGGTCAGACCTGCACCACATGTGAGACATATCTGGGACTGAGGGAAAGAAAGACTTCAATATCTCTAGCTTTTCTTCTTATACTCCTCCCCAGATTTGTGCACCTGACCTTCCAGTCTTCTTACAGTTTGGTTGAACCTAAATGCAGGACCCAGTGCTGGGCCTTCGACTCCTGTTCCTTCCAGCCACAGTTGTTACCTATACCCTGCAATAAATGCCCTTCAATTCTCCACATTTTTTCCAGTGTCACAGACTTCCCCAAGCTTCTAAACTGCTTATACACCCAAACTTGTAAACTATATCCTGAACTCTTTCCCACCTAACCTGCCCATTAACCCTGTCTCTCAAACAGATCTTCTTCATT
The DNA here is from genome assembly GCF_047675955.1 of Chlorocebus sabaeus. Lineage (NCBI taxonomy): Eukaryota > Metazoa > Chordata > Mammalia > Primates > Cercopithecidae > Chlorocebus > Chlorocebus sabaeus. The sequence continues at coordinate 111,139,295 of NC_132912.1, forward strand.
GGTCCTTTTAGAAATGTCACTTAAACATTGTCCTCAAAACGTATTCAAAGCTTTCTTTAACTACTTAATCAAATAGGATGACGCAGTGTAAACTTTCTTCTAAAAAGAATATCTAAATCAATAGCATTCATAGGCTGACTACACAAAACATTTCTCCATGGTCTGCTTGTAGATGAAAAAATGTTTTAAGACTCTTATCTAAAGATTTCATCTATTTAATTCATATCAATGATGATTTATCTATTTGAAATATTCCCAGGGATATTTCAGTAATACAAATACTGGATCCTGTCTTCAAGGACTCTGACTGAGATGAAGACTGGAGCATTAGTAATGTTTTCAAAGGCCACAGGTAGCTACAATGGGTAACCAATGTGGAGATTCACTGCACTAAACCATATATAACCAGTGTTTGACTTGAACTCTAAAAGGGTATTACCTTCAAAGAAAGAGTGTTCAGTACGTAATGATTACAGCAAGATTTACAGCAAGGAATGAGATACTTTGCCTCTAAAACTAGTTTTGCCATCCGCAAAAACTTAACTTTTACTTAAACTGCTTTAAAGTCATTTAAGTTCCATTTTCTTCATCTGATTCTGCTGTACAAAAGAGAGGCAAATGTAATGGATAATAGGACATGTGTTTTACACATTTTAGTTTGCTGTAAGTTTTTATGAATATCTTATTTCGGCATTACAACAACATAGAAATGGGAACAGGGCATGGTTGGCAGGTGACGGGGTACAGGAAAAGCACTGTATTTATCAATGAGAAAACTGAGGCCTAGAGTGGTTGCATGAGTTATTGAAGGTCACGCAGCTAGTTGGTGATGCAAACTGGTACTCAACTCATTATAAAACTCTGACTTGGTTGCTTCATACCATTGTAACTTTGAGTCGCTGAGTCTCCTCAGCAAATTTATGCATTTGATCTATAATGCATGGAGCTCCTTATTGAACAGGGTAAAGGGTAGAGATGTATTTAAATTAATCACATCTCTAAGAGGAACTATAAAAGCTCATACAAGATTCAACCCAATCCACATTATCTTAAACAGTCCTCCAAATGAATTATTTAGACTAGGACACCTATTCCATCAGCTTTTGGTAAAATGCAGATAAACACATTCCTTCTCAAGCTACTTGCTCAGAATATTAATACATATTTCTTCCCAAATGTAATGTACTGATACACATGAGGCCTTACCCGGGTGAATTCATCAGGAAAGTCCATTTCAGCAAAGAGAAATCATCAAATTACTTGTTGCTTTCCAAAAAACTACACTTTTTGCGCTGTGTTTTCAGCATACCACTTCAGAATTAAAAAACAAACAAACAAAAAAGAAGCTAAATAAAGGTTCTTCACAGATGATTACAGAGTAGGGAGAGGAGTTGAGCTGAGTGCCTGATGGTGCTATCTTTGAAGAGCAGAAGTTTGCTGGTAAGCTGGGATCTGTAGTTTAATTCTTAGAGTAACATGATCTTCTGCAATGGAGTAAAGACTGCTACTATCAGTCAGCCTTTTAGAATCACTGTACATTGCAGAACCAATTGGGTGGGAGAATCAGTACTGATCTCTGTGAGGTAGCAAAGAGAAACCAGAAAATTCTTCACGGTTTGTTGTTGTTGATAATTTAACATTTCTAAAAAAATCTAGAAAATGGGAATTCTGACTCTACAGTTACCAAAAAAAATCTTCCAAAGGAAATGAGCATATTGGTAATTGGGAAGTAGGGAAAAAGAAAAGTTAAAAAAAAAAAAAAACAAAACATATTATTTGACCCAATCTTTCCATGTGGTCTGTCATCCTCAAGGAGGCTGGTCAAGGCTCCTTCACATGACAATCTCAAGACAGCAAGGGGTACAAGGTCTCTTAAAGTCCAGCTTTTGGAATTCACATAATATCACATCTGCAAACATGTCTTGGTCAAAGCAAGCTACAACTTTACCTTTTATTGGGAAACATGCAGTAAATTTTGGAAAGGAGCACAGAAAAATGTCTTACCTAACATTACCATCTACCCTCTATCTCATTTATCACAGTGTCTGATTTTGTCAGAAAATGACAAGCAAATTGCCCCCTTTGTCCCTTGCTGCTCCATGTGCTTACTTCCTAAAGCTGCTTATCTGCTCATGCATGGCGGCACAGCTAAACTGATAAAGATCACTTGAAGCAGCAACTTAAATTATTTCAAAATGAGGAAATGATGTCCTTAATCTATTGAGAAAGACCCATTCAAGATAATTGCGAAATCATTCACTGAGGTTGAAAAAAACAACTACACAAATACAGCATGGGGACACACAGCTTCACTACCTGAATAGGAATAGGAACAACTGAGTAGATAATAAGTTCATGAATAGGAATAACTGAGTACATAATAAGTTCATTTTGTATAAGTCAGGCTATAATCATAAAAGTACAGCCACTTTGACTATTGTGTGAATAAGAAATATATATTAGGCATTAGATACTATGTACATATAGGAAGAGTTGAAGAAGTGAAGGCTGAAAGGGGGCTTAGGTTGATAAGGAAAAGAATCACTACCCAGTCTACCTGAAACATGATGGTAAGTGGGTAAGTTGAAAGTTTCAGAGAAACCTTGGAAGCCAGGCATATCTAGGAAGAGAAGTGGAATGGTAGTGGGACTCATGGAGATGGCACAGAGCTAACGCCGCTGTTTGCCCCATGCCTCTGCACATCTGCAGCTATCCATCTGCTGATAGGAATGGTGCCATTGCTCCTTAGCAGGAACAGCACCTGGGGGAACAAGGCAGATATGGAGAGGAGATAAAGAAGGAGAGGATTGTATTTTCCATGTGGCTCTCTATCTGCTTGTCATATATCTAACTGTGATGACCATCAAAAAATAACTTGTTTTACTTTTGCCTTTCAAAGCTCATATGATTTCCTCTTTTGCCCATCTGAAACACAGGGCTATATAAAGTGATTCAGAAAAATGTAGCACCGAGCCTTAACATAGTCAACTACAGCATAATCTTGCACACATTTAGTTTTCTAAGTCATATTTTGGAATAATATTCTTTGTAATTATGAATTAAACTGGTAACCAGGAAAAACAGATCAAAATGAAAGATCAATGTCTCTTCCACAATACACAGCTTTTTGACTTTTGTTCCTTTTGAAATTGTCTCTATGCCTTCAATATTTTCCTCCTCCCTTCATTACAGATGAATAGTTTTTATTCTATCAGATTAACTGTAATGGCTATTTTATGTATCAACTTGGCTACTCCACGAAGCCCAGATATTTGGTCAAACATTATCCAGATGTTACTACCAAGGTGTTTTTGCAATGAGATAAGCATTAAACATAGTGTCCTTGAATAAAGCAGATTACTTTCCATAATAATCTAATCAGAGGAAGGCCTTAATAAGAAAAAGATTGACCTCCCTTACACAGTAGGAATCCTGCCAGCAGACTACTTTGGACTTGAAATACAGCTTTCTAGATCTCCACACTGCCAGTCTACACTGCAGATTTTGAGTGTATTGCACCTCCACAATTATGGGAGCCAATTATTTACAGTGACTATTTGTGTGTGTGTGTGTGTGTGTGTATAAAACAATGGTTCTGTTTCTCTAAAAACTCTGACTAACATTCCTTATTCTAAACTCCTTACAAATCATTATCACTCCTTTCGTACTTCTTTGACAACCAAATCTCAGCCGTGAATGTGACAAAAGTCTCCATATCTGTGTTGTCCAATAGGAGAGCCAGTAGTTCCATGTGATACTTTAAATTTAAATCTAAATAATTTAAAATTAATAAAATTAGAAATTGACTCACACTTGCTGTATTTCAAGAAACCAATTGTTATTTGTGACTAGTGGCTAGAACGTTAAACTGCACAGATTATAGTGCATTTCCATTACTGTAGAATGTTTTATTTGACAGTATTGCAATTCATAAGTCAAGTTCTCTCTGCTATTCCCCTACAGAAATCTCAGTTAACGAGATGATTTGTCTTCTCCAAAAATATTCCAGGTGACCAGGGTCCATCTTGGAAAACTTTGATGCAGTAGCCACAGGAAGCTCAGATAATAAGAGATTAACCAGCATCTCGCAGTTAGCAAACACCAAGTGACGGACAAATTTCAACAGTCTCTCAGTACTCATAAGTGAGCAGGGACACACTCAGGTTCATGTGCTTCTAAGCCTTTATTTATGATCTCTAATATGCGCAAATATCATCCATCCCCAACATAGTGTCACACCCTATGATGTATAAGATGCTGTGATGTATACATCCTATGATGTATAACAAGCAGTCCTTACTTCAACATAAGGGACAGAGATCAGTTAATGAGATATAATGCTGGAAACATTTATATTCTCCCCTAAAATATGAGACACTTTTATTTACTTGGAGAGAGAAAACATGTGACTTATAGTGCCTGTTTTGTCAATTCACGGGCATTCTTTCAAAGAGGTAATCTCTAATTGCAAGTGGAAAATTCATTTTAATTTTTAATAATTGCCTGCTCACTGACTTGGAGGGAATAATTCAGCCTTTTGCTCCAAGGATCTTTTCATCATTATCATTTCAACAGCAGACACTAAATTAGGAGAAACTAAAGATTAAGTAAAGGAAACAAACTCACAAATAAATCAGCAAATAACCAATTTTATGCCATTTTAAAATTATTTTATTCTTTTTTTTTTCTTTCCCACCCTCATTTTATTGGTGCTCAAGGATTTTCTTTTGTTTTGTTTTCATTAGTCAGCACTGGCTTAATGCAAAAGAAGCAACACTTATAAAAGGGCAAAGTTCTGACTTGACAATTCTACTTATAAATAGGAGTCCATGTCAGTTTCTTGCTTTGATTAACCTGCCTGCCTGTAGTAATTTACACCAAACAGACCCAACAATCAAAACCAAAGTGTTGCCATCTCAAAAATCTGAGGGTAAACAAATGGGAGTGGTGGGAAGTACAGAAATCTAAAGAACACATGTCCCGTGGACAGAGCTACCACATAGCTCTAATCACTCAGTGAAGGAATGAAAGGCCAGCATTGCTAGGTTTTTATATTTTTGAAAGGTATCTTAAAATATGATTATCTGAATACTGCCATCCTATAAATATTGGCAAATAATTTAAAATTTGAAAAAGAAGTCTAAAAAGGTATTTTTGCTCTAACTTAGATCAAAAGGTATTAGTTTCTGATTTTAGGAGCCATAAACTTCTTGAAAATGAGATATTACTTCTGCTTCCTTTTCTTTCTTTTTGTCACATACTCCACTTTTGTGTGGGCACAAGTTAGGCCTTTAATAAAGACTGACTCACTTGACAAGTCAGGGGTTGACATCTCTTACCCTGGAAAAGGTCAAAGTCATTGCAGCCACTGATGGAAATGAAAAATAGTTATTGTGATTCCAGATCAATAGATCTCAACTGGGGGCCATTTTGGCAATATCTAAAAAATTTTTGTTGGTTGCAACTTGGTGGGAGTTGCCATTGGCATCTAATAGGTAGAGGCCAGGGATGCTATTAAACGTCCTGCAATGGACAGGATACCTTTCTCCATCCCCATAAGAAAAGATTATTAAACCCAAGATGTCAATAATGCTAACATTGAGATTCCCTTCTTTAGATGCAGTCTTTGCATGCTTGATCCATTAGTGCTTGTCTATCCCTGCCATTGGTGATCTGGACACTGACAGGTAGATACATTTTCCCACTCTCTACTATTAAGGTGTACCCTTCTCCACATCCTCATTACAATATTCAGGATCTGCTTGTCTAGGTCCATACTGCAAAGGGTCTAGATCTTTTGAATTCCAGAGGTGGTGGTCCATAATAACTGAAAGACATCAGATCGGTAGAAATTCAAGTCTAAAAAGTCCAAGTGTTGGTGAGAATGAAGGTAATTAAAGTTTTAAATTTTGTTTCGCTTTAAGAGTTAGTTTTTCAAGCAGTTTTAAGTTTACACAAAGTTAAAAGGAAGGTACAGAGATTTTCCATATAACCCTGTCCCCACACAGGCTGAGCCTCTCCCATAATCAACACCTCCCAGCAAAATAGTACATTTGTAATTAAGGTGTTTTTAATACATACTGCTGAAGTATTAATTTGGAAATCCAGAAAAGAGGTCAATCTACTCGTGTTTATTTCAATTTTAAATATACAGCCTTTCAATTTAGCAACTCTATTTATTACACTGATCTTTAGAATAGAAATTGGATAAACATGTGCCAAATCAGCCTAATATCTGTTGTTATAAAGAAAGGTTTGACCAGGCACAGTGGCTCACGCCTATAATCCCAGCGCTTAACCACCTGAGGTCAGGTGTTCAAGACCACTCTGGCAAACATGGTGAAACCCCATCTCTACTAAAAATACAAAAATTAGCTAGGCATGGTGCTGTGCGTCTGTAATCCCAACTACTAAGGAGACTGATGAGAGAGGATTCCTTGAGCCCAGGAGTTTAAGGCTGCAATTGCACCACTGCACTCCAGCCTGGGTGACAGAGACCTCGTCTTTATTAAACAAAGAAAAGAAACAGGCTGGGTGCGGCGGCTCACGCCTACAATCCCAGCACTTTGGGAGGCCAAGGAGGGTGGATAACCTGACGTCAGGCATTCAAGACCACCCTGATCAACATGGTGAAACCCCATCTCTACTAAAAATACAAAAATTAGCTGGGCATGTTGGCGGACGCCAGTAATCCCAGCTACTCCGGAGGCTGCGGCAGGATAATTGCTTGAACCCGGGAGGCAGAAGTTGCAGTGAACCAAGATCATGCCACTACACTATAGCCTGGGGGACACAGCGAGACTTTGTTTAAAAAAAAAAAAAAGTTTTATTAGAACATACAAAAACCCATTCATTTGTATATCGTCCATGACTGCTTTTGTATTACAACAGCAGAACCGAATAGTTGAAACGGAGACAATATGACTGATAAAGTCTCAACTACCTAGTATCTGGCCTTTCACAAAGAGAGAAAAAGAAAGCCTGACCCCTGCTCTATAGAGATATAACTTTCAAAATGTGTTCCACGAGCAAGAAAAACCAGCATCACATGAACATTTGTTAGGCAAATGTTAGGTCCTGCACTAGACCAATCAAATCCCACACTGTGGGAGTGGAAGCCAGTAAATCGGTATTTTAACTAGCACATCAAGGGATTTTGATGCCTACAAAAGCTTGAGGAGCACTGATGAAGAAAAGTATTTTCAAAGACTTACTGTGCATTAGAATCACTTGGAGACAATTGGCCGGGCGCGGTGGCTCAAGCCTGTAATCCCAGCACTTTGGGAGGCTGAGGCGGGCGGATCACGAGGTCAGGAGATCAAGACCATCCTGGCTAACACGGTGAAACCCTGTCTCTACTAAAAATACAAAAAATTAGCCCTGTGTGGTGGTGGGCGCCTGTAGTCCCAGCTACTCAGGAAGCTGAGGCAGGAGAATGGCGTGAACCTGGGAGGCGGAGCTTAGTGAGCCGAGATCGCGCCACTGCACTGCAGCCTGGGCAACAGAGCTAGACTCTGTCTCAAAATAAATAAATAAATAAAATTAAATTAAATAAAGGAATCACTTGGAGACAGTTATTAAAAATGCATATGCAGGATCCTATCCCTAAAGATTCTGGGCTCATCAGGGCCTAATGAACCCCTAGATATTCAGGGTTGCTTTTTGGGTTCTGTTAGTAGAGAATCAAATGCTGACCTGCTAGCGGACTCATGACTATGGTCCATATTGCGTATGTTAAGGTTTACAGAGACATTGGGTGTGGAAAACAGCTACTTCAGGGTTGATATGCTAATTTTTAAAAGTGAAAATACCAAGTTCACGTTTTCACTGGGCCTTTTTCCTCGAGAACTCTGAAAACTATCAGATCGTGTACAGCTGTATGTGAGAAAGCAGAAAGAATCTAAGAGTAGGTCACTTTTGTATAATTTCTTTGCTCTGGGTCTATTTCTGGCAAAAGGGCATTTCATACACGCTTTCACAGGAAAGGAAAATTGTCTTTCCATGATTCTCGGAGTTTTCCTTTTTTAAGATCCTTGTCTCCTAAATGAAAAAAAAAAAAAGGAAGTAAGAGGTTTTAACATTCTTATTCATTGCCCTTTAGTGCATACACATTTAGGATTGCTATGTTCTCTGTGTCCAGTAATATCTTTTTCTCCAAAGTGCATTATATGTGATATCAATATAGCCACACTGTATTTTTTAATTAATGAAGGTTCGCATGGATTATTTATTTTTCCTTTCTTTTGCTGTCAAATTAGGTCATTATGTTTGAAATTGTTTCCCCATAAGCAGTATATAGTTGGATCATACTTTTTAATTTACTCTATAATTTCTGTCTTTTAATTGATGTATTCATACTATGTTCATTTAAAGTAAAGACAGGGAAGTCCTAGCCAGAACAATTGGACAAGAGAAAGAAATGAAAGGCATCCAAACAGGAAAAGAAGTAAAATCCTCTCTGTGTGCTGACAATATGTTTCTACACTTAAAAAACCCTGAAGACACCACCAAAAGTCTACTAGAAGTGATACATGATTTTTTAAGATTTCAGGATACAAAATACATTTATAAAAATCAGTAGCATTTCTATACACCAATAATTTCCAGACTGAGAGTCAAATCAGTAACACAATCCTATTTACAATAGCCACGTAAAAAATGAAATACCTAGGAATACAGATAACAAGGAGGTTTAAAAAAAAAAAAATCTCTACAAGAAGAACTACAAAACACTGCTGAAATAAATTAGAGACCACAAAAATAAAAGGAAAAATATTCTGTGCTCATGGATTGAAAGAATCAATATCCTTAAAATGGCCATACAACCCAAAGCAATTTACAGATTCAATGCTATTCCTATCAAACTACCAATGTCATTCTTCACAGAATTAGAAAAAAACTATTCAAAAATTCATATAAAACCAAGAAATAGCCAGAAGAGACAAAGTAATCCTGATCAAAAAGAACAAAGCCAGAGGCACAAAACCTAACTTCAAACTGTATTATAGGCTGTAGTAACCAAAACAGCATTGTCCTGCCACAAAAACAGACACACAGACAAATGTAACAGAATAGAAAACTCAGAAATAAAGCCATACCCTGTTAACCATCTGATCTTCAACAAGGTAAGGAAAAATAGGCAATGGGCAAAGGACTCCCTGTTCCACACATGGTGTTGAGATAACTGGCTAGTCACATGCAGCAGAATAAAACTGAACCCTTATTTTCACCATATACAAAAATTAACTCAAGATGGATTGAATATTTAAATATAAGACCTCAAACTGTAAAAATCCTAGAAGAAAACCTAGAAAATATCCTTCTCAACACCAGCCTTGACAAAGAATTTTTGCAAGTCCCCAAAAGCAATTGCAACAAAAACATAAATGGACATGTGGGACCTCATAAAAGCAAAGGCTTCTGCATAGAAGAAACTATAAACAGTCTAAACAGACAACCTTCCAGAATGGGAGCAAATATTCATAAACTAGGCATCCAACAAAGATCTAAAATCCAGAATCTATAAGGAACTTAAAGAAGACATACACACAGCCAACAAACATATGAAAAGGTGCTCAACATCACTAATCATCAGAGAAATGAAAATCAAAACAACAATGAGATATCATCTCTAACAGTCAGAAGGGTTATTATTATAAAGACAAAAAAACAGCAGATGCTGGTCAGGCTGTAGAGGAAAGGGAATGCTTATAGACTATTGGTGGTAATGAAAATTAGTTCAACCACTGTAGACAGCAGTTTGGAGATTTCTCAAAGAGCTTAATACAGAGCTACCCTTTGACCGAGCAATCCCATTGCTATTACCCAAGGGAAAATAGATCATTATACAAAAAAGACACATGTACTCATGTTCATTGCCATATTATTCATAACAGCAAGAACATGGATTCAATCTAGTCCATCAGTGGTTGATTGGATAAAGAAAATATGGTATAATTACACTATGGAATATTGCACACTCATAATAAAGAATGAAATCATGTATTTTACAGCAACATAGATGGAGCTGGAGGCTATAATCCTAGTGAACAAATCCAAGAATAAAAAAGAAAACACCACATATTCTCATTTATAAATGGGAGCTAAATATCCGGCACACATGGACATAAACATGGGAACAATAGACAATGTGGACTAATAGAGTGGGGAAGGAGGAGGGAACGGGTTGAAAAACTACCTATTGGGCACTGTGCTCACTGCCTAGCTGCGATATACCCATCTAACAAACTTATACATGTATCCTTCTAACTAAATGAAAGTTGAAATTTTAAAAAAGAAAAAGACATATATTAGGTTAAGTTGTTAAGTCTTCCATTTTATTATTTTACTTTTGTTTGCTCTGTTTCTCATTCCTTTGCCTCTGTTTCTTTCTTTCTCTTTGGTTACTTATGTTGATTTTTAGATCTTCATTTTAGTTTTTTGATGGTATTTCAAGCATACAAATTTGTATAGTTTCCTTAATGGTTGTTCCAGGTATGACACTGTCCACAGTCTACTGTTACCATTGAAGTGTTGTGACCCCTCTTTTTAAATTTTTTTTATTATACTTTAAGTTCTGGGGTACATGTGCAGGACATGAATGTTACATAGGTATACACGTTCCATGGTGGTTTGCTGCACCCATCAACTCGCCATCTACATTAGGTATATCTCCTAATGCTATCCCTCCCCTAACCCTCCATCCCCACTACAGGCCCCGGGGTATGATGTTCCCCTCCCTGGGTCCCTGTGTCCTCATTGTTCAATTCCCACTTATAAGTGAGAACATGGGGTGTTTGATTTTATATTCTAGTGTTAGTTGGCTGAGAATGATGGTTTCCAGTTTCATCCATGTCCCTGCAAAGGACGTGAACTCATCCTTTTTTATGGCTGCATAGTATTCCATGGTGTATATGTACCTCATTTTCTTTATCCAGTCTATCATTGATGGGCATTGGGGCTAGTTCCAAGTCATTGCTATTGTGAATAGTGCCACAATAAACATACATGTGGATGTGTCTTTGTAGTAGCATGATTTATAATCCTTTGGGTATATACCCAGTAATGGGATTGCTGGGTCAAATGGTATTTCTAGTTCTAGATACTTGAGGAATCACCACACTGTCTTCCACAATGGTTGAACTAATTTACACTCCAACAGTGTAAAAGCGTTTCTATTTCTCCACATCCTCTCCAGCATCTGTTGTTTCCTGACTTTTTAATGATCACCATTCTAACTGGCATGAGATGTTATCTCACTGTGGTTTTGATTTGCATTTCTGTAATGCCCAGTGATGAGCTTTTTTTCATGTTTCCTGGCTGAATAAACGTCTTCTTTTGAGAAGTGTCTGTTCATATTCTTTGCCCACTTTTTGATGGGACTGTTTTTTTCTTGTAGATTTAAATTCTTCGTAGATTCTGGATATTAGGCCTTTGTCAGATGGATAGATTTCAAAAATTTTCTCCCATTCTGTAGGTTACCTGTTCACACTGATGATAGTTTCTTTTGCTGTGCAGAAGCACTTCAGTTTAATTAGATTGCATTTGTCAATTTTGGCTTTTGTTGCCATTGCTTTTGGTGTTTTAATCTTGAAGTCTTTGCCCAAGCCTATGTCCTGAATGGTATTGCCTAGGTTTTCTTCTAGAGTTTGTAACATTTCAGGTTTTATGTTTAAGTCTTTAATGCATCTTGAGTTAATTTTTGTATAAGGTGTAAGGAAGGGGTCCAGTTTCAGTTTTCTGCATATGGCTAATCAACTTTCCCAACACCATTTATTAAATAGGGAATCCTTTCCCCATTTCTTGTTTTTGTCAGGTTTGTCAAAGATCAGATGGTTGTAGATGTGTAGTGTTATTTCTGAGGCCTCTGTTCTGTTCTATTGGCCTATATATCTGTTTTGGTACCAGTACCATGCTGATTTGGTTACTGTAGCCTTGTAGTATAGTTTGAAGTCAGGTAGTGTGATGCCTACAGCTGTGTTCTTTTTGCTTAGGATTGTCTTGGCAATGTGGGCTTTTTGGTTCCATATGAAATTTAAAGTAGTGGGTTTTTTTCTAATTCTGTTGAGATAGTCAATGGTAGCTTGATGGTGGTAGCATTGAATCTATAAATTACTTTTGGCACTATGGCCATTTTCACGATGTTGGTTCTTCCATTTATTTGTGTCCTTTCTTATTTCCTTGAGCAGTGGTTTATATTACTCCTTGAAGAGGTCCTTCACTTCCTTGTAAGTTGTATTCCTAGGTATTTTATTCTCTTTGTAGCAATTGTGAATGAGAGTTCACTCATGATTTGGCTGTTTGTCTATTATTGGTGTATAGGGATGCTTGTGATGTTTGCACATTGATTTTGTATCCCAAGACTGTGCTGAAGTTGCTTATGAGCTTAAAGAGATTTGGGGCTGAGAAGATGGGGTTTTCTAAATATACAATCATGTCATCTGCAAATAGACAATTTGACCTCCTCCCTTCCTATTTGAATACCGTTTATTTCTTTCTTGCCTGATTGCCCTGACCAGAACTTCCAATACTATGTTGAATAGGAGTGGTGAGAGAGGGCATCCTTGTCCTGTGCCAGATTTTCAAGGGAATGCTTCCAGTTTTTTCACCATTCAGTATGATATTGGCTCTGGGTTTGTCATAAATAGCTCTTATTATTTTGAGATACATTCCATCAATACCTAGTTTATTGACAGTTTTTATCATGAAGGGGTAACCCCTCTTTCATTTAATGACTTGACTGTCCCAACTTTTAAAATGCAATTGTCATAAGTATTTACTTCACATACATCAAATACCTCATCAAATATTACAACATTCTCTTTAGCCATAAAATATGACTTAAGAAAATCACTAAGAAATGAATATTCTGTTATATTTACACCTATTTTCATCTTTTTTTTCTTTCTAAATTTTCAAGCCTTCATTCCCATTCTGTTTTGAGGTTTCTTTAGCCATTCTTTTAGACTATTTCTGCAGTGACAAAATCCATTACTTTACTAACATCTCAGAATGTCTTTATTTCCACTTATTCTTAAAGATATTTTCATTGAATATTGAATTTGTAGTTGATTTTTTTTAAGACGTGAAAAATGATGATAGGGCAGGTAACAAGCCTCTTTAGCTCATAGGTTTTCAGAGTGAGAGAAACTACTCAATATGCTATACCTGAGGGCATATATTCAAAGGGCCTCATAGACATATTTTGGCGGATTTTGATAATGAGGTTTTAGACATGGAGCTTACACCCTAGTGGGACAAGGTTTTGAGTATCTTTATCCAGGTGAGTATATTTTACATGTAAAAGGAATATGAATTAGTTTAGCCTGAGAATAGACTGTGTCAACTCATATTTCCCGAAGATAACTTCAAAAATACGCTTTTCTACAATGTGATCTTTTCAGTTCATGTTAAGAAGTGATTCTGTATTCAACCAAATATGTGTAGGCCTCTGACTGCTTTGACTAAATTAAATTTTAAAATGGTAGAGATTATTGTATACAAATTTTGAGCTTACCCCTTGCCTTGCTCAGCAGTTTCTATTTTGGACTATGGGAAAGCATCTGCCATATTAGAAGTGTAAATGTTTTGGGACCAATACACTGTGAGAAGTTTCAGTTATGTGAAGAACAATGCTTGTATTCTAGTAGCCCTTATTTTACTTAAAATGTCATCAAAGCACAAGACTAGTGATGATAGTGGCAATTCAGATATGCCAAAAGAAGCCACAAAGTGCTTCCTCTACGTGAAAAGGTGAAAGTTTTTGACTTAATAAGAAAAGAGAAAAAGTCGTATACTGAGGTTGCTAAGATATGCAGTAAGAGCAAATCTGTCCTAGGTGGCAACTCTGCAGGGCACAGGATAAATCCAAGCATAGGCATTTTATCATGTGACATCATCAGCATAAGAAGGGCAAGTACAGTACAATAACAGATTTTGAAAGAGAGAGGCTGTATTCATATGACTTTCATTCCAGTATATTGTTATAATAGTTCTATTTTATTAGTTATTAATCTTTTTACTATGCCTAATTTATAAGTTAAATTTTATAATAACTATGTATGTATAGGCAAAAACATAGTGTATATATATAGCATTTGGTACTATCTACTGAGGTCTCGGAACATATCCCTTTTCGATAAAGTGAAAATATTTGTTTTGGTGCCTAATTCTGGACTTTGAGTTTAAAAGAAGCAAACTCTACTGTCACTGTCACTTCTGCATTGAACAGTGGAGAAGAAAGGACTAACAAAAAGAACAAATCAACTGTCACTTTTCAAATTCGGAAACAGAATCATGCACCTTTTTTTGTTTTCTGAGATGGAATTTAACTCTTGATGCCCAAGCTAGAGTGCAATGGTGCAGTCTCGGCTCACCGCAACCTCCACCTCCCAGGTTCAAGTGATTCTCCTGCCTCAGCCTCCCGAGTAGCTGCGATTACAGGCATGCACCACCATGTCCAGCTTATTCTGTATTTTTAGTACAGACAGCGTTTCTCCACGTTGGTCAGGCTGATCTCAAACTCCTAACCTCAGGTGACCTGCCCACCTCAGCCTCCCAAAGTGCTGGGATTACAGGTGTGAGCCCCTGTGCCCGGCCAGAATAATGTACCTCTTATGAAAGACTTCTACAGTTTAGAAAGTAACCTAAGTTATATGAAGAGTGAATGATCCCTGACAGTCCTGTAGTTCATTAGAGGATTTTCCTGTTACTTACTTATGCTGGTGAATAGGGAATATTGAATGATGATAGTGTCAGTTAAGTTCCTTTTACCAAGGTCAGAGTGATGGATTTTTGGGCTTTGGCTGTCTGGGAATGATCCATAGATCAGGGGGAATGTGTAATTAACATTGATACTTCCAGAGTTCCAGTGATTCACCACAGATTACCTTGAATTTAGTGATTTCTTCCCCCTAAGAAAAAAACCACCTTTTACAAGGAATAAGCATTTTCTCTCTTCCAGTGATAGGGGCATGTAAGCTCTTGGGTCCCTGAGAAGAACAGAATAAATGACAGGCTAGTAGGAGAAAAGGGGAAAGAAAAAGGCTGGTCAGCTGTATCTCCTTGGGGGTGTCAATTTTCTATGTCTTAACTCAATTGTAAAATGAATATGGTAGATGGCATTAATTCATGCAATGTTGTTTAGGAATATGTCAAAATCTGGGCTTTTGAATATATAAAGGTTAAAAAACCCCACATATGACCCCTTGCTCTTGTGAAGGTGACAATGGGGGAGATGAACATCAATCAACAAACCCAAGAAGATCGTTATATTTTGGGTTCCTAAATAAGCAGACTCTGAAATGGAGGTTAGTTTGCAGGTTTGTCTTGTGACCACTACTTGTAGGAAGGAATGAAGGACAGGAAGCAGATTGAACAAGAAGCTGGATTGTGTTATTGTATTAGTCCAATCTCGCACTGGCATAAAGAACTGACCGAGACTGGGTGATTTATAAAGGAAAGAGGTTTAATTGACTCACAGTTCTGCATGACTGGGGAAGCCTCAGAAAACTTACCATCATGGTGGAAGGCAAGGGGAAGCAAAGCACCTTCTTCACAAGGCGGCAGAAGGGAGAATGAATGCAGGAGGAAATACAAACACTTATAAAAACATCAGATCTTGTGAGAACTCACTCACTACCATGAGAACAGCATGTGTGAAACTGCCCCCATGATTCAATTACTTCCACTTGGTCTCTCCCTTGACAGGGGTGGGTTATGGGGATTACAATTCAAGATCATATTTTGGGTGGGGACACAGCCAAACCATATCAAGTATCAACAAAGGTTGTTTAGTATCAACAAGACCTCAGTCATCCTTATGAAGAAGTCTGGTCTGAGATGGCCTTCAGAGTTTTTCTAAGATGGGCCATGTAGTCTGGACTTTCTATCCCAGTTATTAGGTGCAGGCAGTACCAGTTAGCAAAGTGGTTCTCTTCAGTCCAAGTATATACAAATATGGCTGATATTTGAGGGATGTCAGGGAGTAACTTTAGTCCTGAAGGGGGATCTGAGCAGTTCATCAAAGTCTATGAACAGATGTGCAATTATGAACTGTGATAGGCACTATGAAGGAGGATTATCCACCGCAATGGATATGGATAGCCAGAAGATCTGACCTAGTCTAAGAAGTCAAGGAAGTCTTTCCTGAGGAAGTCATAATTAAGTCAAGATTTGAAAAAACCTAGTGCACTTCAGGGACCAAAGAGAGAGAAAAAATATTTAGAAGACAGAAAGTCTAGAATGTGGGGAAAGTGAGCATGAAGTCATTGGCAGAGGCAAGACCACACAAGGCTTTGCAATCCAAGTTGAGAATTTCAATGTAAAAGTAGCAGGAAGTAACTGAAATATTTAGCATGGCAATAAGTGGGGTGGGTGTTGTTGGGGGTAGGGTAATATAATCAGATTTACAATTTACAAATATTGATCTGGCTGCTGAGTTGAGGGTTGGAATTTGGGAAGGCAGAGTTGTTCTCTGAAACTTCCATCTAACTCCTTAAGTTTCTACAAGCTTTATTTCATTACTGACTTGAAAATGATCAGCTTGTCCCACAGAATCTAGATTTCAAGGTGTGTAATATGGCTTTTGGGATATTATAAATGATGACTAAACATTTTACATATATCAATTATTAATCCTATACAACCCATGAAATATGTACTATAAGGTCTCATTTCATCAATAAATATACACATTATGAAGTATCATTATTCCTATTTTATGGATGGATATATTGAGCCCTAAAAAGGTTATGTATGTCATCCAACTACATGCAGCTAGTCAGTAATTCAAGCCCAGACAGCTTCACACAGACTCCTTCAGAGACAAAATAAAATAAAATATAATTTACATATATGTATTAGCAAATTATCATATACTTAATCAAGATTAACTAAAAAGCAGGCATTATCCGTTAAATGATAATAACACAAAACCTGTTCTTCAATGTAACAAATACTATGTATTGTATTTTAAATGTGATTTGGGGTATATTTTTAATGATGAACTCAATATATATTTTTTCAGCTAATATTCAAAATGCAAAATACATGTAATTTTAAGGGGTTTAGGGCTTACATATTACTGTTGTATTATTTGGAATAAATATCCTCATCTACTATAGTAAACATATCCCTAAATCATTCTGTTTTAACCTAATAAAAATGCATTCATAACTCATAAGCCCCAGTGACCACGTTTCTCATTGTTATATGCCTTTCCAGAGCCCAGAGACTAAGATGTCTTCCTTTATCAGGTTGTACCCTCCTTTATGATCCTCTGCCATATTCTCTACACTTGTCCAACAGAAAGAGCAAGGAGGGAGTGAAGTCATGGAAGTGGCCTGTATCACTTTGTCTACTTGCCATTGACTGGAACTTAGTCCCATGGTCATATCCAATGGAAAGGATACTAAGGAACACATGATAACTGTTGGCCCAAAAAGACAAGAAATGGATGTTGATGCCTGTGTAACACAGTTTTCCATGAATATAGAAGATATTTACAAGTCAAAAAGTTTGGGTAATATGCACCTACATTAAAGCACTAATTTGGTTCCTAATCCCACTTTATTTTTGACACTCTTTGAGATATGGAAATGTTTAAAATTAACTTCTGTTTCAAAGTTTCATTTTGATTTTTTTAATGTATTCTCCAGAGCAACCACTGAATCTGTGGTCCAAACTACACCTAAAGTCCACAATGAAGAAATAACAGCTAAGAATTTGTCCATTATTTCATTCACAAAGCTGATTTTTTTTTTCTTTAATTTCAGTAGGATTTCTACTTTGTTTAAAGTCATGATCTAAAAATTGTTTAGAATAAGTTTCTGGATAGGTAATGAAAATGCACAGTTAAGAATCTGTCCATTATACCATTCACAAAGCTGATTTTTTTCTTTGATTTCAGTAGGATTTCTACTTTGCTTAAAGTCATGATCTAAAAATTGTTTAGAAAAAGTTCCTGGATATGTAACGAAAATGTATTTACATGCTCCAAATCTAGGGTTCAGGAATTAAGTACAATATTACCATTGGTAATGTGGACAAAGGTGAAGACAATGATGATAATTAGTAATCATGAGCAGTAAGCCTACAACGATTATTACAGATTTCTTCAAAATTGTTTCAGACCCTTCTAATACAGCTTTTCTAATCCCTACATTATTATAAGATGTAGAGTAACTAACTGTATGACTTTAAAAAATCATCAAATATCCTCCACCCTGAACTACCTTTGGAGTCTCCTTTCTCAAAACAATCATAAAGCATACTTGAGAGTGAACAGTGTGGTCCAGGACTTTAAAGTCACCTAAGTGACAGCCAGTTAGTTGCAATCAGCACCACACAGTCATAGTGTCCACAAGTTAACAAATGCATTTGTTTCTCAAATAGGAACACATTGAGCAGAAACTGAACTACATTTTCAAGTCTGAGCCTCAGTCGAGGTTTCCATCTGAGTTAACAAAGATAAAAGTGAATGAAAATAGAAGTGGTATAAAGTGGAGAGTGGTTAGCTCTGACAACAGAAAACAATTCTTAATTCATCTCATTCAATAGTCTCTCCCAGTCCTAATTCTTTAACTCTCTGTGTCTTCCAGAGAAAGGAAGCAGAAAATATAGCCAGAATTCAGTGAGCATAAACTCTTTCCATGATGTTCAACAGTAAAAACTCTAAGAATAAAAAAAGAAAGAGAAGGTGTCATCATCATGTTCATCATCATCATTATGACCTTCATCAAAGCAAACATTTATTGCTTGACTACTGTGTGCAGGGCAATGTACTAAAACTTTACGTGTATTGATTTGTGCAATTGTCATTGTAACCCTGAGATTTATGAGTTATATTAATCAGGACTCTTCCAATTTCAATAAGGAAATTCCAACTCAATGTAGGTTAACAGAGAAAAATGAGAGAGAGAGTAGTCAGTAAATAATGAGAGATCAAGATACTGGGAAGGCAGTATTCAAGCTATTATACTCAGAACACTTGTCTCACTCTTGCTCTCTCTCTCTCTCCTTTTTGATCTGCCCTCATTCTCCTCTTTAAAAAATATGACTCCTCTATGTGGCAGGGATAATAGACAGCTACAGCTATAAGACATATATACTCCCTCTTGCTCTAGCCTAGAAGTATCTAAAAAGAAAATTAATTAACTTGCCTGGAGTCACATGTCCATTTTTTAATTCTATAGGTAGTTTGATGGAAGTTTTCTGACTGGCTGATTCTGGTTTCCATGGTTAACCTAATTTATTGCTGGCCATGTCCAAATCATCTGGAGAAATATTAAAGAGGGCAGACAAAAAATTCCATTCTGTTCACAGCTAGGCTTTCCTATTTCACAACATTACATTAGAAGAAATTAAGGCTAGAGAGGTTAAAATAATTTTTCTAACATAATTCATGAGTGTTAGGGTAGACTTGATCCAGCTCTGATTGATTTTATAACTTATGATTTATTACTAAGCCAAATTACGTTTCCAAAAAGTGTCAGTTGGGCCAAAGTGGAAGCTGAACCTTCATGCTAGACATTTTCAATGAGATGGTGTACATTAATAAGCTTTAAGGAAACTTGTTTATTGTAGCTACATATTTTGAATATTGACAACCAGTAAAGAAGGCTTAGACTTAAAGAAAATCAAGTGTAGGCTCAGTACAAGTTATTTCCATTCTGTGGGTATCTTTTTTCTCATATAAACCTCCTGCCCAACTATATCATGTAGTTACATCAAGACTTAAATTATTGAACAAATATCAAAGCATTTTGGAAAACTTTAAAATGCCCACACGCCCGGAGGAAAAAAAAAAGAGAGTATAGTCATTCCTTGGTATCAGTGGGGAACTGACTCTAGGAGTCCCCATAAATATCAAAATCGGAGGTGCTCAAGTTCCATATACAAAATGGCATAGTATTTGTGTATAACCTATACATGTTCCCCTATATACTTTAAATCAATTCTAGATTAGTTATAATACCTAATACAAATGTTATGTAAATAATTGTATACTGTTTTTATTTGTATTTTTCTTGTTGTATTACTTTTGCTTTTATTTTTCTGAATATTTTTAATCTAAGGTTGATTGAATCCGTGAATGTGGAACTCGTGAATAGGGATGGCCAACTGTATTACTTTATGTACCTTCTATTTTGAAGTCTGCAATCGTGGTCTATAGACAGCTTTCCAAATATTTGAGAGAAAGAAAGACAAAGTTATGATGGTACTTTATAAACAGGAAAATACTCTAATTTACTACTCCATTCTTCGTTATTTAAATTATACTTTTAAGTTCTAGGGTACATGTGCACAACATGCAGGTTTGTTACATATGTATACATGTGCCATGTTGGTGTGCTGCACCCATTAACTCGTCATTTACATTAGGTATATCTCCTAATGCTATCCCTCCCCCCTCCCCCCACCCCACAACAGACCCCGGTGTGTGATGTTCCCCTTGCTGTGTCCTAGTGTTCTCATTGTTCAATTCCCACCTATGAGTGAGAACATGCAATGTTTGGTTTTTTTGTCCTTGTGATAGTTTGCTGAGAATGGTTTCCAGCTTCATCTTTGTCTGTACAAAGGACATGAACTCATCCTTTTTATGGCTGCATAGTATTCCACGGTGAATAATACCACATTTTCTTAATCTACTCTATCATTGATGGACATTTGGGTTGCTTCCAAGACTTTGCTATTCTGAATAGTGTTGCAATAAACATATGTGTCTTTATAGCAGTATGATTTATAATCCTTTGGCTATATATCCAGTAATGGGATGGCTGGGTCAAATGGTATTTCTAGTTCTAGATCCTTGAGGAATCTCCACACTGCAATCTACTCATCTGACAAAGGGCTAATATCCAGAATCTACAAAGAACTCAAACAAACTTACAAGAAAAAAGCAAACAACCCCATCAAAAAGTGGGCAAAGGATATGAACAGATACTTCTCAGTTTTTCTTTAAGTTGTCATTGTTGTTATCTTCTTCCTCCTCTTTCTCCTTGGTCTCCTTCTACTTTCATTCTTCTTATTAATATCTGATGAAGTTATCTTTGCTAACTAATCCTCTGGGTAGGAGTCTTACAGATTAAATTTCATGCTTAGTGCAAGATTTTGTTTACACCAAATTAGAAGCAGTTTCCTTCCCATTAGGTCTCTTCTGTTGACAGAGTATTTTCCAGTTTTTCCATGCTGGCATTAATGTGCATTATTCTGTTACCTTCTCTCCTGAGCCTCTCTCTGTGTAATCTAAACAGTCCTTTCACTGTTTCTTATACCAAATCTCTCTTTATTCCTAGAGTCTCCAACTAACCACAGGCTGATTCCAGATGAAATTTGTACATTGATTTATAGTAAAGCCTTATCCACTGCTCTAAGGAGGCAAGGTAACAATGCTATATTTTTGAATAATTGGGTTAGAAAACCAAACCCATGTGTAGTAGGATAAAACAATGGGATTTATGCTGCACCTCATTTATTCTGACAGTTGTAAAATTCCAAATCTGATTATATGTGTTGATGCAGGCAGTGGGTAGGAAAAACGAAAGACATGTTATTGTCAAACCAAGTTTCATAGCATCTCAAAGATCATTTAATTTTGGCTGAGATTGCTGGTCATGCAGGGGATTCTGAGTGCTTTTCCCTGTCTTATACTGCAAGAAAATAACTGAATAAGAACAGTGACCCATGGAACTCTGCCTTTCCATTGGCCCCCATCCCTGAGACCACTTGATGACCTTTGGTTTGGGAGCAGTGTTATCGTTGGGTGGACATTAATCTAAAAGGTGACCAGGGCACTGGAGTGGGAGACACAGTGGATCTTAATTTCCTTTTCATTAAGTTTCTGACTTTGGATTCAATATCAAGATAGAAAAACAGATGGCTAGCAGGGAGGGAAATATGTAAAATAAAGACAGCTCCTGAGTAGATAAATCAATGTATGAAGATAGAAGCATATTATACAGAATTATGAGTTGCACCAAGGTATAAGAATCAGAAATGATTAATAGTGCTTGCATCTAAGGGTGAGACTGTATGTGGGAAGAGGCGGTGTGGAAAACCTTTGCTTTTTGTAGCAGACTCACACACACATACACACAGACACACATGAACACAAATATTTATCATATAAGTTATGACTTTTATAAAATCTATATTAGTGATTCTTTAAAAAATAGGTCTAGACCAAAGAGGCTAAATTTGATATAGAATATGAAATAAGTCTAAAAGTAGTACAAATATATTTCATACACAAACCACATAATATTCTTTGGTGAGATAAATGTTGGTGGTGATGAATAAGGAGAGAGGTTGTTAAATTCTCTAACAAGTGTCTATCAGAGACAGAGGACAAACAGATTATTTCCCAGAAACAAAGAGGTTGAGAGGCTAACAGAGAGGAACAGAAGTAGAGCAAGAAACAGGCACAAACACACAGGAAGAAGCAAATGTGAATGTGGAAAAAAAAAAAAAAGATTGTTCAGGCCATGGGTGGTGGCTCATGCCTGTAATCCCAGCACTTTGGGAGGCTGAAGTTGGCGGATCGTGAGGTCAGGAGATCCAGACCATCCTGGCCAACATGGTGAAACCCCACCTCTACTAAAACTACAAAATTAGCCAGGCATGGTGGTGCATCCCTGTAATCCCAGCTACTCAGAAGGCTGAGGCAGGAGAATTGCTTGAACCCGGGAGGCGGAGGTTGCAGTGAGCTGAGATCACGCCGCTGCACTCCAGCCTGATGACAGAGCTAGACTCTGTCTCAAAAAAAAAAAAAAAAAAGATTGTTTAAATGTTTGACATTTTTTCTAGTAAAAATAAAGAGAATAGGCTGATAAGGAATAAAAGTAAAGTTTATTGTTTTGTAGAAACAGGAATCAGTTCAGTAACAACTTTTGCTTCTCTACTATAATTTGTCAGCTTTTACACAGGTAAGGGCATAGACCCGTGTGTGTTTGTGTGTGTGTGTGTGTACTTGTGTTGGAAATATTATCTGTGGAAGTGCATACAGTTTTAAAGTGAAACCAGTCCAGGTGAGTGATTTAGGAGTACTCTAGATCATGGGTTCCCAATCCCTGAGCCACAAACCAGTCCTGGTCCCTGGCCTGTTAAAACCTGGCTGCACAGCAGGAGCTGAGCAGCAGGTGAGTGAGAATGACCTCCTGAGCTCCTCTCAGATCAGTGATGGCATGAGATTCTCATAGGAGTGCAAACTCTTGTGAACTGTACATGTGAGGGATCGGGGGTATGCGCTCCTTATGAGAATCTAACTAATGCCTGGTGATCTGGGGTGTTTATCCACGAAACTGGTTCCTGTGGTGCCAAAAAGGTTGGGGCCACTGCTCTAGATCCCTAGCTGCTCTGTTTAATATTGTAGTCATCAAGAAAGGAGAAGTTTTCTATCCCTTTTTTGTTCTGAAAAAAAATGGTTTTATGCCTGGCTGGCTTAAAAGGGCTTAGAGCATATTCACAGGCTCCTTTATCACATGGTTCTTATTCAATGGAAAAATAAAAATCAGTAACGCAGTCCTGGTCAGCATAAACTCCTGGAGTGAAAGAGAAACACACATCTTGTAGGTGTCAGAGAACATATAAAAGTGGGACTTATTAATAAGGTACTTCACTGTTGCTATTGGCTTGGAACTAATTAGATTATAGTATCCACAATAAGAAAGTTTACATTTTATACCTGTTTTGCTGAGCTGGTGATATCCCAGAGGCTTTTTGCAGAGATAGCTCCTTATTTTCGAATTTCCTGATGCCTGTGGATCTGAATGATCTGAAGCTCCTTTTAGAACACACACAGAGCCTTTAGTCTGAGGCTCCTTTTAGAGTACACAAGGTTGTGGTTGCTTTTCTGATGCATTTATTTATAAGATACACCCAATCTGTTTGAAGTGGTTTAAGGAGCACATGCCTGTGTAGCATAGGCACAGACTGCAAAAGAGGTGTGGCTGGTTCGGTTCATGAGACCCCAGTGTAGCTCTGGATGGGGGTGTCAAGGGTGTGAGGATGAACAAGAATGATCAATGACTCCTTCCAAATTAAAAATTTATTACAACTAGAGACAGAATTGTTTTCTTATCTCTAACCCCTTCAAAATCCCCCACAATTGTAGGCACAAAGTGGGCTAGTGATTATCAATATTTTCTGAGCTTCAGAAGCAAGGAGATGCTTGTAAATAGAACTCCATTGGTTTTCATTTAATGAATCTTGGGTAACACTGAGGAATCTCAAGGTATAGATATCACTTAAGGTAAATCTGGTGACTTTTTGAGAACTACTATAGTTAATATTCTTAGATTCATTTTTCAGTATCTGGGCTCGCTTGTTGGCCTGTCCCTATTCTTTGTTTGCTCTCTTCAGCTTCCTCACCACTGCCTTAAACTGACTCTAGATGGAAAGAATACTCTCTAAGATTAAAAATGTCTGTCCATTTATCCCAGAAAGTGAGAGTCATAGAAGAAATAAGCCCAAACACAGAAAAAGAGACTTCATTATCTCATTAGTATTCAACAGCAGTTCATGTAGGAAGGTTTGACCTCTTTATTTTCAGAGTTGAGAAATCTGCTATTCAGGGAAGTCAAACGCCTGGACCAAGATCCCACAATTTAGAGTACAATTTAGACTACAAGGTGCAGGGATGCAGAGGTCACCAGGTCACCGTGAACTACAGGCTCCTGATTTTCATTTTAAGGGATCAATCAACATTTACATAACAATGGATTATTAATCCTTTAGAGATGAAGGTTTGGCAAAAGGTAGATCATGCTACACAGCATGGCTTTTAAAAACACAAGAAGTAAGATCTTAGTTTCAGTTTACACAATGACAAGTAAAAGCCATGTAAAGTGTACAAATCTGAAATATAAGGGTCTGGTCTTATATTTACTAATCGTTAGGTCATGTCTACCTTAAATGTGTCTGAGTGTTTATGACAGAGAGAGAGAGAGAGAAAGGGAGACAGAGGGGAAGAGGAAATAATAATTATATAACTGATGATAATCATTTTTAATCAACTCCGAGAGAAAGAGAGGGAAAGGGAGAAGATTTCCAGAAAAGGGGTTTATCGTAGTTTCAAGCAAAAAACAAACAAACAACAAACAAAAAACCCTCTGAGTTGAAGTTTATCAGACATAAAGGCTCCATAATTAAACCTGCTGCCTGTAACCCTTCCTTGAGAAGAGACAGGTATATTATGTGTTCTCAGGTCACACGAAAAATCTCCATGTCATCCTAATTTCAAGCCTTGGTCAATCTTCAACATGTTTTTTCCTTGCGCTAAAAATACTTTTGCAATTTTATTCCATGGGATCCACTTCCTGTCATTAATGGGTTGGAACAATGAAAGCACTTTGCCAAAGATCTCAACTGTAAAATATAAATCACATTTTATGCCATCAAGATGAGCAAAACATTTTTTCATAAATATCCAGTTTCACCTATATGCAGTTTTGGCAAATATATCATTCCCAGGTAGCTTTGTGTAAACTGCTTGGCTCTGATGCTTTTTAATGACCTAAGTAATGTTTTGGAAGCAGCATTGCTATATTTTATAAAACCAAGTTATTGATTGTCTAAGGACAATTTGAGATGAAGTTTGAAAGTCAGAGAGCCTTTGTGGCAGTATAAAATGAGGTTCTTACCTCTTCCAGCTGGAGAACAGAAAAAGAGGTGTTACAGTTTAAAGAGAGGAAAGCATCTATCAGAAGACACAGCAAACTTTAAGGTTTAGCTATTTTCCAATCCCTTGTGCTGAGAGAACCGAAGACAAAGGAGTCATCTGTCTTGGAAGAACAACTAACCCCAAGCCTAAGAAGGATGCAGGGTTGCTGTTACGCAATGGGGACAGGGAAGAAATGTTTAGATATATGTCACATAAGGAGAACAGGAAAGATCACTCAGAGTATCCATGTAGCAGTTCTTGTACTGTCCTATTCAATTTTTATGGTACATTGACAAGTGGCTATGACCTGAGAAGCTCATGGTGATCTGGGCTCTGAAACCTCAGTGGGGGGATTTGGATTCACGCAACAGGTAAGCTATTCAGCCCAGCAGAGATGCTAAAAAAGGTAACAGAAATCTAGATGTCCAATAGTCAAACATTGGAGAAGGATTCAGAGTATCAGCTGTAGACCCCAAACCAGTTCTAGCCACAGAGGCTGTAGCTGGTCTTAATAATCTATCTCTTGAAATTTCTCCAGGAAAGGTCCCATCAAAATGTCAGAGACACTGTTTCTGATTAATCTGATCGTGCCAAGGGTAGAACTTAGTAGATGCTGTTGTATGTTGCCTATACCCCCTGCAGGATTAATTCATTCATTGTCTTAGCTGCCAGGAATGTCACCTACTGAAAGGTCGCGGTTGCCTCCCTCCCCAAGAATGGCTGGTGACTGATGGGAACTGACTCATATGAAGACAGACTCTTCTCCAGGGGAATCTCCTATCAGTAATAGGCCAATATGCTTCCTTTGCTTCAATATGGGACATTTGTGAAAAGCCGTTCCAGCCTCAGACTCCCCGGTGGGATTGGCTGAGGCCTCTGTTGCAACTCTAACACTGTCCACCTTCTCTTTCCTTTTCCTCACTTTACAAATGCGATTTCTTGGGAGACTCCCCAGAAAACTTCCTGCAAGCAAATCTCAGCCACAGAGATGATTTCTTGGTCAACCTAATCTATGACACTTCTTTTGATTTTTAATTATTTTTTCTTTTTCCAGAGCTCTCTGTTAGAAAGAGGGGGAAGAAAAAATAAATCTACCTTTGACTCAATTTTGAAAATTTAACAACTGATAATCATCCTCAACTCCTCTCTCTCCCACAATCTTGGTCTTACTCATCCAACCAACAAATAAACCTTCTCAGTTTGTTTGTAAAATCTTTCTCAAAATTATCTATGTTCCACTGACATGTACAATACCTTACTTTTTCCGATACCCTAGTTTGAGTTATCATTACGTGCCTTTGCTAGTTTTTTTTTCTTACCCTTTTAAATGTATTCTCCCATTGTAGTGAGAGTGATTTTTCCAATACACAATGGTTGAAGCACCAAAGCCTTAGCATTTTCCTAGAGACCCTGCATGTGCCCGCCCTGCCTGCATCCAGAGCCTCAGCTAAGACCTTCCTTCACTTCTTCCAACTTGCTATGTGCCTTTGAATTTTGGACTTTTATGCCTGTTGTCTTCTCTGCATAAAGTTTTTCCTTCAACTCAACATATGTAAATAGTAAGTCTAAGTCCTCTCATCAATGAAAATGGACTCTTATCCCAATAAATGATGTTGTTTTAAGATGAAACAAAATAAAATTAACATATAGTTATATGCTGACATAATAGTTTTTACAAAATTTGCCCAAGCATTTTCAGTCCTTTAAACTTTTCCTTTTGATTTCTCAGAACCTCAGTGTCAAAAACAATCTTTAAAGAAAGTATTTAGGCTGAGTGCCGTGGCTCACACCTGTAATTCCAGCACATTGGGAGGCTGAGGCAAAAGGAAAGTTTAAGTCTGGGAGTTTGAGACCAGCCTGGATAAGATAGTGAGATCACATCTCCTCAAAAAATTAAAAAATCAGCCTGGTATGGTGACATGCACCTGTAGTCTCAGCTACTAAGGAGGCTGAGGCAGGCTGATTCCTTGATCCTAGATGTTCCAGGCCTGGATGACAAAGTGAACCCAGTCTCTAAAATAATAATAAAGAATTGATTCATATCACCTAAGAAATTCCTAATGCATTGTGTCATGAAGATTTCAATGAAATTAGTCATTACTATTAGGTCTATATATCCCCTGGAATGTGTGTCTTTATCAAATGTAGATGTTGGCCTGCTATAATGTACAAAACTTTGTTCTAAAATCTGTTTTAAAAAGCAGATAAAAGCCATTAATGAAATATACTCACTGTCATGTCCTTGACATGAAGAAGGAAGATTCGAAATCAACGAGCAAGTAAAAGAACAGTAATTAGCACATAATTAGCCATAGCAGAGTACAGTGCTCAATAATTTTTAAACAGATTGACTCTTTTGTACACATTTGAGATGGAAGCATAGCCAAGTTCTCCTTGAGGTACGATTAATGTCACCTTACTATATAAATTCTCAACACAACTCTCTTGTTAGAGAGACAAAGTTTTATTTTATATGGAACATCAATATTAGAATATAACTAACTTGTAACAGCAAAAAGGAAGGACATTTAAGGGATTACACATGCTTGTGAAGTGTAGAAGTGCTGTCTGTTTCTGGAGATATAAAAACAAATATTTAAACCAGAAGCAATGTTATAATTTCAATGAAGTCTAAAATTATTAGAAAATTCTATTAAGGATGGAAATTGCTGGGCGGAGCAAGATGGCCGAATAGGAACAGCTCCAGTCTCCAACTCCCAGCGCGAGCGACACAGAAGACCGGTGATTTCTGCATTTTCAACTGAGGTACTGGGTTCATCTCACTGGGGAGTGCCAGACGATTGGTGCTGGTCAGCTGCTGCAGCCCGACCAGCGAGAGCTGAAGCAGGGCGAGGCATTGCCTCACCTGGAAAGCGCAAGGGGGAAGGGAATCCTTTTTCCTAGCCAGGGGAACTGAGACACACAACACCTGGAAAATCGGGTAACTCCCACCCCAATACTGCGCTTTAAGCAAACAGGCACACCAGGAGATCATATCCCACACCTGGCCGGGAGGGTCCCACACCCACGGAGCCTCCCTCATTGCTAGCACAGCAGTCTGTGATCTACCGGCAAGGCAGCAGCGAGGCTGGGGGAGGGGCGCCCGCCATTGCTGAGGCTTAAGTAGGTAAACAAAGCTGCTGGGAAGCTCGAACTGGGTGGAGCTCACAGCAGCTCAAGGAAACCTGCCTGTCTCTGTAGACTCCACCTCTGGGGACAGGGCACAGTAAACAATAACAAACGCAGCAGCTCTGCAGACGCAAACGACTCTGTCTGACAGCTTTGAAGACAGCAGTGGATCTCCCAACACGGTGGTTGAGATCTGAGAAGGGACAGACTCCCTGCTCAAGTGGGTCCCTGACCCCTGAGTAGCCTAACTGGGAGACATCCCCCACTAGGGGCAGTCTGACACCCCACACCTCACAGGGTGGAGTACACCCCTGAGAGGAAGCTTCCAAAGCAAGAATCAGACAGGTACACTCGCTGTTCAGAAATATTCTATCTTTTGCAGCCTCTGCTGCTGATACCCAGGCAAACAGGGTCTGGAGTGGACCTCAAGCAATCTCCTACAGCTACAACCTACAGCTGAGGATCCTGACTGTTAGAAGGAAAGCTATCAAACAGGAAGGACACCTACACCAAAACCCCATCAGTACATCACCATCATCAAAGACCAGAGGCAGATAAAACCACAAAGATGGGGAAAAAGCAGGGCAGAAAAGCTGGAAATTCAAAAAATAAGAGCGCATCCCCCCCGGCAAAGGAGCGCAGCTCATCGCCAGCAACGGATCAAAGCTGGACGGAGAATGACTTCGACGAGATGAGAGAAGAAGGCTTCAGTCCATCAAATTTCTCAGAGCTAAAGGAGGAATTACGTACCCAGCGCAAAGAAACTAAAAATCTTGAAAAAAAAGTGGAAGAATTGATGGCTAGAGTAATTAATGCAGAGAAGCTCACAAACGAAATGAAAGAGACGAAAACCATGGCACGAGAAATACATGACAAATGCACAAGCTTCAGTAACCGACTCGATCAACTGGAAGAAAGAATGTCAGCGATAGAGGATCAAATGAATGAAATGAAGCGAGAAGAGAAACCAAAAGAAAAAAGAAGAAAAAGAAATGAACAAAGCCTGCAAGAAGTATGGGATTATGTAAAAAGACCAAATCTACGTCTGATTGGGGTGCCTGAAAGTGAGGGGGAAAATGGAACCAAGTTGGAAAACACTCTTCAGGATATCATTCAGGAGAACTTCCCCAACCTAGTAGGGCAGGCCAACATTCAAATCCAGGAAATACAGAGAACGCCACAAAGATACTCCTCGAGAAGAGCAACTCCAAGACACATAATTGCCAGATTCACCAAAGTTGAAATGAAGGAAAAAATCTTAAGGGCAGCCAGAGAGAAAGGTCGGGTTACCCACAAAGGGAAGCCCATCAGACTAACAGCAGATCTCTCGGCAGAAACTCTTCAAGCCAGAAGAGAGTGGGGGCCAATATTCAACATTCTTAAAGAAAAGAATTTTAAACCCAGAATTTTATATCCAGCCAAACTAAGTTTCATAAGTGAAGGAGAAATAAAATCCTTTACAGATAAGCAAATGCTTAGAGATTTTGTCACCACTAGGCCTGCCTTACAAGAGACCCTGAAGGAAGCACTAAACATGGAAAGGAACAACCGGTACCAGCCATTGCAAAAACATGCTGAAATGTAAAGAACGTCAAGGCTAGGAAGAAACTGCATCAACTAACGTGCAAAATAACCAGTTAATATCATAATGGCAGGATCAAGTTCACACATAACAATCTTAACCTTAAATGTAAATGGACTAAATGCTCCAATTAAAAGACACAGACTGGCAAACTGGATAAAGAGTCAAGACCCATCAGTCTGCTGTATTCAGGAGACCCATCTCACACGCAGAGACATACATAGGCTCAAAATAAAGGGATGGAGGAAGATTTACCAAGCAAATGGAGAACAAAAAAAAGCGGGGGTTGCAATACTAGTCTCTGATAAAACAGACTTTAAACCATCAAAGATCAAAAGAGACAAAGAAGGCCATTACATAATGGTAAAGGGATCAATTCAACAGGAAGAGCTAACTATCCTAAATATATATGCACCCAATACAGGAGCACCCAGATTCATAAAGCAAGTCCTTAGAGACTTACAAAGAGACTTAGACTCCCATACAATAATAATGGGAGACTTCAACACTCCACTGTCAACATTAGACAGATCAACGAGACAGAAAGTTAACAAGGATATCCAGGAATTGAACTCATCTCTGCAGCAAGCAGACCTAATAGACATCTATAGAACTCTCCATCCCAAATCAACAGAATATACATTCTTCTCAGCACCACATCGTACTTACTCCAAAATTGACCACGTAATTGGAAGTAAAGCACTCCTCAGCAAATGTACAAGAACAGAAATTATAACAAACTGTCTCTCAGACCACAGTGCAATCAAATTAGAACTCAGGACTAAGAAACTCAATCAAAACCACTCAACTACATGGAAACTGAACAACCTGCTCCTGAATGACTACTGGGTACATAACGAAATGAAGGCAGAAATAAAGATGTTCTTTGAAACCAATGAGAACAAAGATACAACATACCAGAATCTCTGGGACACATTTAAAGCAGTGTGTAGAGGGAAATTTATAGCACTAAATGCCCACAAGAGAAAGCAGGAAAGATCTAAAATTGACACTCTAACATTGCAATTAAAAGAACTAGAGAAGCAAGAGCAAACACATTCGAAAGCTAGCAGAAGGCAAGAAATAACTAAGATCAGAGCAGAACTGAAGGAGATAGAGACACAAAAAACCCTCCAAAAAATCAATGAATCCAGGAGTTGGTTTTTTGAAAAGATCAACAAAATTGACAGACCACTAGCAAGACTAATAAAGAAGAAAAGAGAGAAGAATCAAATCGACGCAATTAAAAATGATAAAGGGGATATCACCACCGACCCCACAGAAATACAAACTACCATCAGAGAATACTATAAACACCTCTACGCAAATAAACTAGAAAATCTAGAAGAAATGGATAATTTTCTGGACACTTACACTCTTCCAAGACTAAACCAGGAAGAAGTTGAATCCCTGAATAGACCAATAGTAGGCTCTGAAATTGAGGCAATAATTAATAGCCTACCAACCAAAAAAAGTCCAGGACCAGATGGATTCACAGCTGAATTCTACCAGAGGTACAAGGAGGAGCTGGTACCATTCCTTCTGAAACTATTCCAATCAATAGAAAAAGAGGGAATCCTCCCTAACTCATTTTATGAGGCCAACATCATCCTGATACCAAAGCCTGGCAGAGACACAACAAAAAAAGAGAATTTTAGACCAATATCCCTGATGAACATCGATGCAAAAATCCTCAATAAAATACTGGCAAACCGGATTCAGCAGCACATCAAAAAGCTTATCCACCATGATCAAGTGGGCTTCATCCCTGGGATGCAAGGCTGGTTCAACATTCGCAAATCAATAAACATAATCCAGCATATAAACAGAACCAAAGACAAGAACCACATCATTATCTCAATAGATGCAGAAAAGGCTTTTGACAAAATTCAACAGCCCTTCATGCTAAAAACGCTCAAGAAATTCGGTATTGATGGAACGTACCTCAAAATAATAAGAGCTATTTATGACAAACCCACAGCCAATCTCATACTGAATGGGCAAAAACTGGAAAAATTCCCTTTGAAAACTGGCACAAGACAGGGATTTCCTCTCTCACCACTCCTATTCAACATAGTGTTGGAAGTTCTGGCTAGGGCAATCAGGCAAGAGAAAGAAATCAAGGGGATTCAGTTAGGAAAAGAAGAACTCAAATTGTCCCTGTTCGCAGACGACATGATTGTATATTTAGAAAACCCCATTGTCTCAGCCCAAAATCTCCTTAAGCTGATAAGCAACTTCAGCAAAGTCTCAGGATACAAAATTAATGTGCAAAAATCACAAGCATTCTTATACACCAGTGACAGTCAAACAGAGAGCCAAATCAGGAATGAACTTCCATTCACAATTGCTTCAAAGAGAATAAAATACCTAGGAATCCAACTTACAAGGGATGTAAAGGACCTCTTCAAGGAGAACTACAAACCACTGCTCAGTGAAATCAAAGAGGACACAAACAAATGGAAGAACATACCATGCTCATGGATAGGAAGAATCAATATCGTGAAAATGGCCATACTGCCCAAGGTAATTTATAGATTCAATGCCATCCCCATCAAGCTACCAATGAGCTTCTTCACAGAATTGGAAAAAACTGCTTTAAAGTTCATATGGAACCAAAAAAGAGCCCGCATCTCCAAGACAATCCTAAGTCAAAAGAACAAAGCTGGAGCATCACGCTACCTGACTTCAAACTATACTACAAGGCTACAGTAACCAAAACAGCATGGTACTGGTACCAAAACAGAGATATAGACCAATGGAACAGAACAGAGTCCTCAGAAATAATACCACACATCTACAGCCATCTGATCTTTGACAAACCTGAGAGAAACAAGAAATGGGGAAAGGATTCCCTATTTAATAAATGGTGCTGGGAAAATTGGCTAGCCATAAGTAGAAAGCTGAAACTGGATCCTTTCCTTACTCCTTATACGAAAATTAATTCAAGATGGATTAGAGACTTAAATGTTAGACCTAATACCATAAAAATCCTAGAGGAAAACCTAGGTAGTACCATTCAGGACATAGGCATGGGCAAAGACTTCATGTCTAAAACACCAAAAGCAATGGCAGCAAAAGCCAAAATTGACAAATGGGATCTCATTAAACTAAAGAGCTTCTGCACAGCAAAAGAAACTACCATCAGAGTGAACAGGCAACCTACAGAATGGGAGAAAATTTTTGCAATCTACTCATCTGACAAAGGGCTAATATCCAGAACCTACAAAGAACTCAAACAAATTTACAAGAAAAAAACAAACAACCCCATCAAAAAGTGGGCAAAGGATATGAACAGACATTTCTCAAAAGAAGACATTCATACAGCCAACAGACACATGAAAAAATGCTCATCATCACTGGCCATCAGAGAAATGCAAATCAAAACCACAATGAGATACCATCTCACACCAGTTAGAATGGCGATCATTCAAAAGTCAGGAAACAACAGGTGCTGGAGAGGATGTGGAGAAATAGGAACACTTTTACACTGTTGGTGGGATTGTAAACTAGTTCAACCATTATGGAAAACAGTATGGCGATTCCTCAAGGATCTAGAACTAGATGTACCTTATGACCCAGCCATCCCATTACTAGGTATATACCCAAAGATTATAAATTATGCTGCTATAAAGACACATGCACACGTATGTTTATTGCAGCACTATTCACAATAGCAAAGACTTGGAATCAACCCAAATGTCCATCAGTGACAGATTGGATTAAGAAAATGTGGCACATATACACCATGGAATACTATGCAGCCATAAAAAAGGATGAGTTTGTGTCCTTTGTAGGGACATGGATGCAGCTGGAAACCATCATTCTCAGCAAACTATCACAAGAACAGAAAACCAAACACCGCATGTTCTCACTCATAGGCGGGAACTGAGCAATGAGATCACTTGGACTCAGGAAGGGGAACATCACACACTAGGGCCTATCATGGGGAGGGGAGAGGGGGGAGGGATTGCATTGGGAGTTATACCTGATGTAAATGACGAGTTGATGGGTGCAGCACACCAACATGGCACAAGTATACATATGTAGCAAACCTGCACGTTGTGCACATGTACCCTACAACTTGAAGTTTAACAATAATAAATAAATTTAAAAAAAAAAAAAGAAAAATCTATTAAGGCACTACTATTGTTAGAAAACTCAAAATGAATCAATATTTGATTTTCAAAATTAGAAACCCTAGGTATGTGACAGCTAAATTTATAAAGAAGCATCTGTTTCATCTTTCAGACCCTGAGTAAATATTTAAACTTAACCTTTAGCAGCATATGAAATGTTCTTTGCAAAGTCCCTTATAATTTTTAGCTAAGTACGATACAAATTGTTCTAGCCAGCAACATTTTACTTTTATCTATAAAGAGGCATCAAAAGAGTTGACAGTAACAAGGATAAAGGAATCTGAACCAGCAGGTGTCTAAGCACTGTCATGTCTTCAGCAAAGGATGTGGACTTTGCATTCAGGAAGATTTGGGACAAATCCTTCCATTTCTCCTTGCTGCCTGTGCATTTTTAGCCAGTTACTTAACATTTCTAAGCCTCAGTATTCTCATTTGTTAAAAAAAATAACACATGCTTATGGGGTTGTGAAGATTCAATAAGCATATAAAATGGAGAGACACATTCAAATTTAAACAATGTAACAACCAGGACCCACACTCTTGAGTCTTACCCTAGACTTACAGGGTCCAGTACACATGAATTGTGCCTAACTCTCAGCACAATTGTGAATATTATCATTTTAAAATTTTGTTAGAGACAGGGTCTCCCTATGCTGCTCAGGCTGGACTGGAACTTGAACTCCTGGGCTCAAGCTATCTTCCCACCTCAACCTCCTGAGTAACTGTGCCTACAGGTGTGTGCCATGCTACTCAGCAACACTGTAATTATTATAATAATACTTGGAGGCAACTATAATTACTTAAAAATGATGTTTTTTTAACCTACAAATATTGGTCCAAAACTGTTCAAGATAAGTGATTGAATCTGGTTATTTCATACTCAGAAACTGAGAAAGGTTCAGTGGAAAGTCAAATGATTTTGAAGGTGAAGAGCAGGAAAGAAAGAAGAGTGTGTGTGAGAGACTGAGTAAGAAATGCATTTTCTGCAGGCACTAATGAAGTCAATACACTGTAATAAGCCGGTGTTTTATGTTTTTAAATGTCATGCTCATACAATGAAATGTAGAAACCTAAAGAACATCAGCTGTGTACAACCACTATGGTAACAAAGCTATGGTTATAGACCAGTATGGGGACCATTCCACGTGTGCAGAGATGAGAAATTAGGCTGAAGAGAGAGAGAAGGGGCCAGATCGCAAAGGGACTCATGAGTCACATCAAGGAGTTTGTATTATGGCCATAATCAGCAGGGAGATTTTAATCAGGATATGTTTTAATAAAATTTTGTATAATGTGGCTCATGCTAGCAGTGGTGTGAGGCTTAGTTTGGCAAAGTGAGAGACAAAAGCAGGATAAACCATTTAAAGGCCTCTAAGTTCCACTTTTCTCATCTGAAAAATGGGATAATAATTGCCGATTGCAACTCCCAAAGTTGAAAATGACAGAAAATTACATACTATATCAGGAAGGATGCTGATAGATGTAAAGTTCACTGGAGAATAAAGATCAATATGTTGAATGTGTGATAATTTTGGGATGTATATCACATATGATTACAGTAAGGATCATGAGCAAGTAGTTCTGGCCCAGAGGAAAATATTCCGTAGCAAATTAGTTGACCTCTTTCCCTTTCCAGTTGCCTACTAACCCCACTGGTGACTCATGATAGAGGAGAATAATTATATGTAATTAGATTGCTGTGACTAAATTGACAGTTCCCATACACAAAAGCAATTCAAACAGGGAAAAAGTAAAAAAAAGTCTAGCCTGCACAATCACTGGTAGTCAAAGTTAAACTCATTGAATCATTTTGCAGAACTGTGCAAACAGATGACTAAATGATTGGCAGAGATCGCTGGAAAAGGGGAGCTCGCCCTGCTGGCTCCTTGCCATTGGCTTAGGAGGTTGTTATTTCTTCTTGACTAAATCTTAGTTCTGATGCCTTTCATGATTCAGAGAAGTGAAGGTTCCTGTAGTTTCAGCCTGCTGTAACTCAAAGACATCAGTAATTTTAATTTCCATCTTTATTTAAACAAATGGAAAAACTGCTCTATTGCCAAATATATTATACTCTGCCAATTAATCCATTAGCAAGGCTCCATAGCTGAACTTCCCATTAAGGAAAACAATTTTCTGACAATTCACTTTTGGATTGAGTGCTGATTACCCTTTTATCTAAAGTTAAACTGTACAAAGCTGAGAAGTTTAAAAAACAAATGTGAAAAGCAACAGTGTGGGATATAGATTTGTGCTGTCTTATACAGTAGCCATCGGCCACATCTGCTTCTTGAGCATTTAAAATGTGGCTAGTCCAAATGGAGATGTGCTCTAAGTGTAAAATGCAAACTAAAACCTGAAACTTATTACAAATACAAAGATGTTAAATGTCTCATAAATAATTTTAATATTAATTATATGTTGAAATGATAATGTTTTGGATATATAGTATGAAATATAGCATTAAAATTAGATTTACTTGATTGTTTTTGTTGTAAAAAGTATCCACATATCTTAGTGTGAATACTGAAAAACTTCACATTACATATGTACAATGTATTTATGGCTTCCATATCCCCATGGGATAACACCAGTATAAACCTTCTACAGATATATTGGACATGAAAGTGAAAACCATTGCATACATAGATGTATGCCAGGCTACTAGTTTACAGTGAGGCAAGGACAAACACAAGAACGAATCCAGACAGGACAAAGCATAGGGGCAGGAGGAGTATGGCCGATGATTTGGGTGCTGACAAAATTCTGAGTTCAGAAATGTCAGCTAGAAAAAGAAGATTCATACGAGCATGGCAGGTCTCAGTGGGCGATATCGAAAAGGTAGCTAGTACTGTAAGTTTTACTTGTTTGGAACACGTGATTCACGAATGGACATTCTAGGACAGGAGCACCTTACTTGAGCTCAGCTTCATTCTTCCTGCTGAGTATTTCTTACAAAATTGAAATCTCATGCATATTATTGGGTGCTCTAATTTTTTTCAATCATTATAACATTATATCATGATCATTTTCAATATGATAAATTGCTTTCAAGGCTGCCTTTTTTAATGGTTCTGTAATGGTCCATTAGATGTATATATATCATTTATATAGCTATTCTTATATAACTGGACATTTATTCTATTTTGGCTACAGAAAATACATTTACGGCTACAGAAGCCACCACTCTGGCCAGCAGTGTGGAGCTTCCATTGCCTTTTGTGAAAAATGAGCTTGTACTACTCTTTGCAGATTAAATGAGATAGTTTATATTGTGGAAGGTATGGCATGTGGTAGAAGTTCCATGAAGTTCTTGTCACCTTCTTTATATAGAAGCATCAGTCACTTAAGAACTCGATATATCCTCAAGGAGCCCTTTACTGATCTTACGTTGAGACAGCAGCACCTTACTTAAGGTGAGCAGGTGAGCATTGAAGAAGAATCCTCAACCTCTCTTGGTAACTTGACATAAATTCTCAACGCTTCCTTTTTTTCCAAGTAATCTTCACCTTTATTTCTTTGCTCTGTCCACACGTAATTTGCACTAAAGTTCTGTTGATTGCTCTCCAGGTATATTTTTTATCTGTCCCATTTTCGTATTCCTATTTCAAATGGACTAGCTCATAAACTCATAAACTGGTCATCTCTAACATGAATTATTGCAACAATCCCTTCATGAGCCTAGACTGATTGTGATGATTAAATGAGATGAGTCATTTCTGAATGTTAGCATAGGCCTTGACACATAATTAATGTTCATTATGAATTAGTAAATAATGATATAAAAATAATAACAATAATGAAAAAATTCAAAATGCAATCTCTTATTATAACAAAGGATTACTAAGTGAATAATATATCTAAGGCAGAGAATAGTTACTGTTGGAAACACTGAACCTTTGCTTTTCGGAAACATACACTGTATTTGGGGAGAGAAATAGGAAGGCCAAGAGAAATTCCAAA
The DNA here is from genome assembly GCF_047675955.1 of Chlorocebus sabaeus. NCBI lineage: Eukaryota > Metazoa > Chordata > Mammalia > Primates > Cercopithecidae > Chlorocebus > Chlorocebus sabaeus. Next base: position 111,177,765 of record NC_132912.1, read on the forward strand.
CAATTAAACAAATTACTTCAAACTGAGCAGATTTTTTCTCTAGTTCTGACATCAAGTTGTATTTTAAGAAACTTTAGTATGACAGCCCAAAATGATTTTAAGTTGATTTACATTAAGTTTGTTATCTCCTTATAAATATCAGAGTTCTCATTAAACCTACTCAGAAAAACATCTTAAACACGTCTTTCTAAATCCCTCTCATACTTGTCTCTAAATTCATTGTAGCATATCCTCAATATGTCTCTCATTTCCTTTATTTCACACTATTTAAAAAATAGTTCTTTTTAACTCAACAGAAGACAAGCAGGTTCTTATGTTTTTTTCCCTACCTCTTCTATCTCAGGCTCAGCTATTCACATCCTTGTGGTTTTTCTAAATTTTTCTCTAGCTCCAGATTCTGTACTGTAAAAGAAAATTCAAGCTCTGACACAGGAAATCAATAATTCCTCCTTCAAAGAGGACAGTAGGAAGGGGAGATAAGAGATTTTTAAATCATACATTAATAAGTGAAAAATATAAAAAGTATACAAATGATGCATGTTATTATATTATAAACAAACTGTATGCTGAGGCTGCATGGAGGCCCCCAGTAACTTTTGCCTTTGAGGCATGGATGGATAAGGCAGGAGGGTAGGGTTAACCATTTGCTCCCCAAAATGAGAAGGATGGCTTTGGATGCATTCCCCTCAGGGAAGGCCATGCTTTTGAGTTACAAAGTAAATGATGCTTAGGCTGATAAAAACTAGGCGAAGGGAGAAACTGAAGATAGCAGCAACAGAAATTGTCCATAAATTAACAGAGAGAGGCATGACACGGCATGCTGCAAACAGAGTTCTCCAGAGTGGCCTTCAGACCCATTCCTGTTTGCCTTCTGGGAACAGTCTGCCACAGAAATATGATGGAAGCACCTAGTCTGTGTCAAATAAATAGGTTTGCAAAAATGTAATATGGAATGTGACTGATGTTATGGCTTTACAGAAACGACAGATGATTTGAGATGTACTGTGTGCACAACTTTGCCAAGTCTCTGAGATGCTTCTTTAGCCCTGAGGGACAGAGCAGGGCTTAGCAGTTATGCCATGGACCTTTACAATGTCTCTACCTGGAGGTGGAGTTTTCTGATGTCAGGAGTATTTATAAAAGGTTAAGGAAACTCTTTTAATTTTGTTGGCTCAGAAAAGCCCCCTTTACCTTCCCTCAGAGCGTAGGTGTCTCTCCAATGCCGGGCAAATAACTGTTTGTGGGGCTGACGTCAATTGGTTTCTCCTCAATGCCCCACAAATAATTGCATATGGGACTGAGTCCTTCCCTGGTGTTTTTCTCACTTGAGGTGGTAGGGAAAGTTTTCTCTTAGGCTCATAAGGCCTGAAGGTATAAGTACAGAACTATCCCCAATAACAGTTTCAGCTTTGTGAGGAAAAGCAGTCTGAAAGAGGAAAATAATTCACAAAAAGAAGAGGAGAGGAGAAAAAGGGTAAAATGAGTTAGAGCCCACGGCAAGACATGAGAGAAGGAGGGCAGAGCTTCCATCCCCTCCCTGGGTATATCACCTTCCAGAAACCTCCCCATGTTCAGCTGTCAGAAGCTCTACAAACCCTGTCCTCGGACATCTAAGAAAGACTTCATTGGATAGGCATGGTTAACAACCACGTAGCAATATGATTAGACAAAAAGGGTATTATCTAATTCTCATAGACTGAGTGGAGAAACCCAGCACTAACTTCCTAGAGTCTTCTTAGCCTCTCTGTGTAGCATTCCTTCTTCCAGGAGATGGGGCAGGACAGGACTTTCTAAGCCTTGTCTTGTAGGAAGAAAAGAAAAAAAGCAGGAGGTCAGATAGAGGGGTTTTGTTTTCTGAGGCTTGCTTCTGAGACCTAAAGCACTCCTACATATAACAAGGACTACAGCAGTTATAAACCAGGAACCATGGAAACACACATACACATGTACACACAAACATATATATATGTATGACATACTTTTTATATATACACACGTATACATATATGTATACACACACACATACATATATGTATATAAATGGTTTTGCCATGGTTCCTGGCTCACAGGGCACGATCAATTTGCCCACAGCATGGGAGTAAAGGCTGAACCATTCTCCCACTGATGTTTCTATGACCGATACTTTCTCATCCCTCTGATTCCAGCTCAAATACTACTTCCTCAGAGGAGCCTTCCCTGATTCACTTATCTAATGTTCCCAGTAGCTCACCATCACATATTAGCTTTGTTGAATTTGTAGCACTTATGCCAGGTTCAGTGATCTAAATTGCTGGTCCAGTGTTCAGTTGTGTGTCTCCCTTACTGGCCTGCATGGTCTGTAGCAACAGGTGTCTTGTTAATTTTGGACACCTCTGATTTCCGGTGCCTACCAAGGCACTTGCACAAAAGGAGTTCTTATTAAGTATCTGTTAAGATAATGAGTTGGGAAGTGAGAATAGAATCTGGAGTCTGAGAGTGAATGCTGCAGAGTCCTCGGTTTATGCAGAAGATAATAAAGACCTGGGGGTAATTGTCAGAGCTGTGCTTTTAGGAGACTGACTCATTTGGTGTGCAGGAGGCATAGAGCGGGCGAGGACTGGAAGAACTGAGCTGAGCAATTAGGAGGCAACTGCAGATACCCAGGCAGAAGCTAATGCTTGCTGATTGAGTGAATTAGAGGAGAGATTCTCAGTTTTCCTAATTACAACAACAACAAAAGAATGATAAACGCAACATGTCTACTTTTTCCTTTTCTCCATCTCTGACAGCTGGTTTTCCTGTAAGAGTCTCCCATCTTCTTCCAGATAATATTTTTCCAACCAGCCTCTTTCATATGAATCTACAATGTTATCTCCTGCACCAACCCCCTACAGGTAATAGCTTCAGAGAACACAGTAGGAATGGCTGGCTGATTAGATAACGAAAGCACCAAGAACTACATTCCCTGGTTGTACAGGATTCTTGTCTCCCTGGACCAGTTCAGGCCACCCTTATCACCACCCATGCAAACTTTTTCTAATCCAACAGGCCACATCTTCACTACCATCACAGACTATGTTTGTTCAATTTGTGTTTCTCACAATTGTTATATTTTCATATTATATATGCAATATTGCAAACTTTTTTTCTTCAAATATCTGGTTTGTGGATTTAGTTAAGTGACAAGTAGCTTTAATTGCTCCATTACCATTGACGTAGAGTTTCCATTGTGTGAGTGCGTACCATTTATTTAACTATTTTTCCTACTAAAGAACATTTCATCTAGTTCTATTTTATTTGTGTTTTGGTTTGGTATTTTGGTCTTACACACAATGTTACATTGAACACACTATATTTGTTTCCTTGTATTTATGTTAAGGAAACCTCTAAGAAATTCTAAACATTTCTTAGATTCTAAATAATTGCTGGGTCCAAAGTACGTTTACAAATATTCAACCATATCAAATACTATCTAACTGCCCTCAAGAGTGCTATACCACTTACGCAACTTTAAGCAGAATATAAAATCCTCTATTTTTCCCATCTCCTTGTCAATCCCTTGAATTATAAGTCTTAAATATTTATATGTGTATATTATAATAGGTATGCATTTTTGTTTTTGCATTTCTTTTATTTCCAAATATTGTCTTATAGTTCTTAACCGTTTGTGTTTCCTCCTCTGTGAATAACATGTTAATAATTTTGGCCTATTTTTCTACTAGCTTATATGTGGTTTTGCTCCTTATTTGTAGGACTTTTTAAGTAAACTTTGCATACAGTCTTCTCCCAACACTGTTATAAAGATTTTGCCCTCATTTTTCTTGTTTCAGGCCTTTAACACAAGCAGAATTTATTTTACATTTACCTCTTGCTTCTCTCCTCTTAGTCTCTGTACTTGAGTTCCCTCTATCCTTCTCTAACCTTATGTAATTCCTGACTCTGGAACAGCCAGAGCACCACTTTCTTCATAAAGTTTTCCTGGTGGCTCCATCCCTGCCTGGCTACACCCTCCCTAGAATTCTAAATTGCTTCTCAATGAATTAATGACAATTTTTGCTTAACACAAGAGTTGTAAACTCAGATGCCTGCAGCAACCACACAGGAAATCTAAGTAGATAAAGTGTGCCTGATTTAATACAATGGGTGGGGCAGGAGTTGGAGTCTGTGTTGAAATGGACAGAATTTACGTCTGCTCAAAACGTCAAACATTGCTATGAGTGCATATGGTCCCAGTTTGGACAAAGCTGCTGATATTTTTGTTCGTTTTTCCTGTTAGGAATATAGATTTTTTTTCATGTGAAATCTCCTGATTTTTAAATATTGCCAGCTAGTGCAAACATTTTGTAAAAGTATTATGTAGGTAAAATAAGTTGTATCTATTAGGCAGGATTTTGCTTTCGGCCCTCAAACTCAAATTATTTCTAATAATGTGATAATTTATAAACATAATTTGTTTCCCCAATTAAACCAGAATTCCTTTGTGCACAGGAACACTCTTTTTTTATCTGCCACCACACCTATTGTGGAAACAAAAGCCTGAAAATTCTCAATAAATCCTGATGGATTATTGATTGACAAGAGACTTTATAATCACTTATAAATGCACAGTCCTCCCCAGAGCCAAATACTGAGGATGGTATCATGGGGGATTCCATAGTGAGTCCAAATGACCAACAATCTGTCTACCTACTTAGCATTTGTCATTCCAGCCAAACTTACACATGTTCCCAACAGTCAGTTATGTCCTTTAACCAGACAGCTTTATCACTGTAGTTTCATTTCTGTGCTGAGTCCTTGTCCTCAGAGTCAAGGCTTCCTTGCACTCCCTGGCCAGCTATATGCAAGTGTCTTATACTTATTTGACCAAAAACAGGATTGAGAAGCTTCAGTATGGTCCAGCAGTGCTCTCAAACCACCCTGTCCTGCTATCAAGCCCTTTGGAAAGCACAAACCAGTGGCTTTTGAACTTTCGGGGGAAAAAAGAAAAAATCCCCTGGGACCTTTATAAAATACTAGATCCCAGATGTCCTCTACGGTCAAATATTCGAAAATACCAGAAGCTGTTACAAGGTAGGTTCCCAGACATCAGCATCTCCAAAAAAAGCTTCCTAGATTATTCTAATGTGCATCAGGAAGTGAGAACCACTGTACCTGCTAGATAGCTAGGCCTTTGCTGTTTTCCCTGGAAATATGCAACTTGTTTCACTTGTATATGACTTTACTTTTATCACAATTCAGTAGTGAGGATGATTTAATTAATATATTTAGTGTACCAATGGGCTGAGCCTCTGCTTTCCGGCTCAAGAGGAAGATAATCCCTGAGAGTAACTTGTAAATCAACAGCCTCCAGATTAATCCTCTGAAAACAACAAAGAATGTCCCCTCCCAGCCCACCTTCCTTCACTTCAGCTAACACGTATCTCCTTTTCATTTATAAGCTGTGTAATTAATAAGCTATATCCCTGATTTAATGTCCATATAAAATGTTCACATCCATTGCTTGTGTTTGACAAACAGAAAAAGAATATATGGGTATAATAAAGCAAGTACTTTATAAAAATTTAAATGCATGTTTTAGAACATTCTTTACAGGGGAGTAAAGAGAGGAGGAACTAGAAATGAAATGCAATTGTAAGCTTGGAGAGAGAGTTAAAATCTAAATGAAGGGAAGAAAGAAATCTCAGATACTTAAAATGTGGGAGGCAAGGATACAGTCGTATACACATCTTACGGCTTTGTGAAAATAGGTCCTGACTCTTCCACAATTTGACCCTTGCCTACTTCATTGGATGGGCATATTTCTGGAGCAGGTCCCCTGATAATCTTGTTAGCAGGGATCCTCGCTGGGTTAGGTTGTCTGGGTGTCCCTGTGACACTTCCTCACTCCCAAATTCTTGCTCACACCCTTAAAGAATGTTCAGAGGTCTGAAGATTTAGACAGTCACCCATCTTTATTAGGCAAAAAACTACTACATTTAAAAACATTTCTCAGTATACCTGACATAGTAGAGCCTCAATAAATATTAGTTGAGTGAATGAACATATTACTGTTCAATCACAAGTTGAATCTGAATGGGAAGCTCAAAGGACTTTTTCCCAATGAATAAAAACCCAAAGAACCAATGGAAAAGCTTTCTTTGTCTCCAAATATATCAGCAAGGGGGCATTTCTTGGAACAAATTGTTCTTGGGAAATCACCAAGAGTAGAGAGATAGGGATAAGACTGCATTTATCTGCATCACTTGCATTTAACTCAGTAGGGAAGAAAATAAAAATAAAACAAATAAAAACTTAATATTGGTATTTTTCAGCTATTTCCATGCAGTAGCTAACACCATGTTAGGATTCCTAAATTTTTTTTTTTTTTTGAGTGATTGGAATGGTGTGATGGCTTTGTAATATATCAAACTGACTAAATTAAATCATATTTCCCAGAATCCTGGTCCCTATATGTTCCTGGTTCATCTTATCACAAGAAAATCTGGGCAAGATTGGAAAATAAGAGTAAAGCAGTAGTCATGCGTACTCCAAAAAAGTCAATGTGGGTCAGGATCTGATACAGATTATGCACAATTGTTCAGTTTTTGTGGTTCATCTTGTTACCATGAGTAGCAGACCTGCCAATAGCTCTAGCTTCATGGAATCTCTTTCTCTTCTTTTCTAAATCCTAGGCCAGATGATTGGATGTTTCTGTGAGAAGATAGATCTCCAGCTTCTTTTGGAAGTTATCTGCAGCAGCGAGGTTGGAAGCTTGAAGATGACAAGAGGCCAACACAGGTTTCAGAGAGAGAGAGAGAGAGAGAGAGAGAGAGAGAGAGAGAGAGAGAGAGAGAGAGATATGCAGGTTCCAGCTCTTTTCTTAAATGATCCCATTTTACCTGTTCACCCAAACTTCAAACATAACCATCAATCTTGACCACTTGTCTTGTGTCTTTAGGTTCATAATCAAAGGTAGAAGAAACAGAAAAACCAAGGCTGTCTGACTAGACACCATAATTGCATGTGATCAAGCTATTACAATGAATACATTATATTACATCATTCCCAGCAATTCTCTTTCTGGTTGAAGCCTGACTGATACAGAATTTAGTACGGGAAGTACTTCCAGAAGAAAAAAATTTAAGCATGAGTTCTCAGAATTTATTATGGGTTATCTGGAAATGGTTATCTGATATGATTAGTTTAAACGCTTTAATTTAATCTTTTTCCAGTGGAAAATGAAACACCATTAGCCTATAACATGCAGTGGCCAAGTAGTCACTTAAATGATCACATGTTGACACTTGTGATCAAATATCTACAGAAATGTTTGCTACCACAGAATATTTTCGTGGAAATAAGAAATATAATGTAGTTGGTTTATTGCTTTTGAATTCAATGAAGACCTTTAAATAAAATTATGAACTCAGGGCTTTAAATACCCAAAGACTGTTTAAGCAACTCAGAAGCTTCTATGATTGACCTAAAATAAAACCTTATTACACGTAGCTGCAGGATTGAGATTTCTGAAAACAAAGTTCAAAGTCTAGTAACAAATATGGCTAAATTATTATACAACACAAATTAAAATTTCTAATTATCATGGTCCTTTAGTCAATATTTAGGCATTAATTGGAGAGAAGTGAGACCCTGAATTTAGGTTGTGAGTATATGGGAAGATTTGAATAAAGCAGGAGAATTTGACTTGTAAATTCTGTTTAGCATACCTTGCCTTTAGGAACAATCCTCCTTTCTCTGAGTAGTACAGACTGTCCATTGCCTGAAAAACCTGTAAAGACCTCCTATGAAGTAGATTTATTGCAAGGATCTGATGGTTTTTTCCATTACATATACATGCTACTTCTTATTGCCTTAAAACCTATCATAAGACTCAAGTCTCAGTAGACCATAAGAGTAAGAAACAGAGTGTGACCCCTGATAAAATGCAATGCACACCAAATGCATTGCATTATTTTTTAAAAATTATATAGAAAGGCCAAGGAGGGTGGATCACTTGAGATTGGGAGTTCGAGACCAGCCTGACCAACATGGAGAAACCCCATCTCTACTAAAAATACAAAAATTAGCTGGGTGTGGTAGTGGGTGCCTGTAATCCCAGCTACTCGTTTGAACCCAGGAGGCAGAGGCTGCAGTGAGCTGAGATCACGCCTCTGCACTCCAGCCTGGGCAATAAAAGTGAACTCCGTCTCAAAAAACAAAAAAAAAAGGAAAAGAAAAAATTATGTAGAAAATACATGTTGAAAAGTATTCTTAAAATCCTGGATCAGGGTTAAAGTAATCTAATGAATAAATTTAGGCTCATTAAGCAGAAATTTTCACTTCAATGTGTTACTCAAAATGCTTTAAGGGCTTTTATAGTTTGCTTCATCGGTTGACAGAAATCTGGACCCCAAGATAACCTGTATTTAAAGAAATTCTAAATGTCATACCTACTTCGGTATACTACAAAGGGAGGTATTGAAAAGCTTGGCCAGGGGCTTTGGGGTCAGCTCAGATATGTAAAGAACTCAGAGTAAGCATTCCATCCTTTCAATAAGGAAAGTTGGAAACATGTGAAAGCAGACACTTTTATTTGTCCCACCAGGTAAGTGAGGTTTCAGGGCAAACTGATATCCTCAAATCTGGGAGAGGCACAGCGAACCACAGGACCTGAGATTTACTTAGCTGGAGCAGTGTTCCACTAGATGCTGTAAGAGCATAAAACTAGAAATACCACTGAATTGCTGGTGGCCAAGTGTGGGCTACCAGGAGAACAAGCTACTGGCAGTTGCAGTCATTGCAGGGTCCCTACATTTCTGCAGGCTTCTCCTCCAAGGACTCTACCATTCTCACACAGGGAAAATTGAGAAAATCTGAAGACAGCTCCTCACTTGACCATATCAGAAGAAAAGGGGGGGAAGGGTAACCATTGTGCAATCTGCGCAGAGAACACTTAATCTCAGGAAGAAAATTTCTAGACGGCAGCCATGAAATCCCATCTGACTAAAGGGAAGAAACTTTGCTCTGCTTTGTTCTAGCCCTATTCTAACCTCTCTGATTTACATATAAACATAAAATAAAAGTTGTAATCTGTAGGAGAGAGGGCTTGAAGGACACAGACTGGGGACACTAGAGGATACTTACCATAAATCTGTAAATGGGAAGGGGATAGGGAGCATAGAGGGGAAAAGCTTTTTTTTTCTTTCCTGGAGAAGGGAAACAGGCCAAAGGCCATGCCTTTGATATACAGATCTAAGGTGAACTCCAAATACAGGAAATTAATCAAAAGAAAACTCTCACTACTTCCTCCCTCCTCTAAATCCATGCTAATAAGACTCCAGTAAAAATAACAGTGGATTGTAACTGGGAAAACTGCAAGAGAAACAATATTCCTGATAAGAAGCACAAAGAGAAGACCCAAAGCCAAGAAGAAAGAGAAGACAAGTCAATAACATTTTGGTCTGCATGGCTACAACAAATGTTATACATAGCCTAATACTTAGCTCTGTAAATGTAAGTTCTCACACTGATGAATGCTAATTCGCCTCAGTATATATTGTGCTGTAAAACATTCCGGACTATCAACTACAACAAAATCACAAGCCAAACAAAAAGACAAGAAAAAATAGTCTCGATTAAAGGATCAATAATCAGAATTAAGGACAGATGTAACACAAACTAGAATTATCAGAGATTTAAAACAAATATGTTTAATATTTTAAAAGCACTAATGGAAAAGATACATGATATGCAGGACCAGATGTATAACATGAGCAGAGAGATGGCCAATATCAGGAAAAAAAAAAAAAAGAAAGAAAGAAATACTTGAAATCTAAAACACTGTAACAGAAGTGATGTCTACCTTACATGGATCATCAGTAGACTCAACACAACTTAGGAGTGAATCAGTAAGTCTAAATATATGTCAATAGAAATTATCCAAACTTAAAGGCAAATAGAGGAAAAAATAAGGAACAGCAGAATATCCAAAAACTTTGGAACATTATAAAGCAGTATAACATGCAAATACTTGAGAGAAGAAAAAAGAAAGATGGAGCAAAATAAATACTTGAAGTAACAATGGATGAACATTTTCTAAAATTAGTGACAGAAAATAAATCATAAATTCAAGAAAGCCAGAGAATGCTCAGCAAGATGAATACAAAGACAAAACAAAGTAAAACAAAGCAAAACAACAACAAAATACCTGGACATTTTATATACCAATTATAGAAATCAAAAGATAACCAGAAAAATCTTAAAGGTAGCCATAGTGATAAAAGAGCACTTTACCTACAGAGAAACATGAACAACAATTATAGCTGAGTTTTCAGCAGGTAACATGCAAATGAAAAGCCAGCAGAGTTAAACATTTGATGTACTAAGAGAAAAAAAAAAAACTAAAGTGAAAACATAATACTAAGCCAAAACTGTAGATCTAGTAAAATATGCCTTTGAAAGTGAAGAAAAAAAATGTAGACTTTCCCTAACAAAAACCGAAGACATTAATCATTAGTGGTCCTGCAGGAATTTTTTTTTTAAGTTCTTCAGTTAGTAGAAAAATGATAACTATCAAAAACTTGAAGATCAATCAGAAATCAATGGATGAAAATAAATGTAATCTTTCATGTTTTATATTCTTAATTTATCTAAAAGATAAATGTTTAAAACCACAGCAATAACACCATTAAAGTTTATGTAAAACGTTTAAATACAGTTTATATGAAGTGACTAAAGTATATATAAAATGAAATAAATGACAGCAATGTCTCTGACACAGGAAGATTGAATTGGGAATATACTGTTGTAGGGCATCTTCACTTCATATGAAGTATAGTATTACATGAAGGTGAGCTTCGATTTTTAAATGTACATTATTGTCAAAATGAAAAACGAAAAGAATAAATGATAAGCCAATATAAAAATAAAATTGATTTTTTAATGCACACCCAGTAGAATGACAATATAAAGAAGAAACAAAAAAATGTTCATAAGGATACAGAACAACATAAATTCTATTATATTGCTGGTGAGAATATGAAACAGTACTGCCACTTTGAAAGACAGATTGGAAGTTTCTTACAAAACTAAACAGTCTCAGCATGCAGTCTAGCGATTATGCTTTTAGGTATTTGCATAACCTTAAACTTTATGTCCACACAAAACCTTTACATGAATGCTTATAGCATCTTTATTCATAATTGCCATAAACTAGCATCTGCCGTAATGGCCTTCAATAGGTTAATGAAGAAACACACAGTGGCACATCCATAGAATGGAATATTCATCAGGAATTGAAAGCCAAGTCCATACTAATAGAATAAATTACTTTCAAAAAATGAAGGGGAAGAGACAACTCTCCCATGAACAAGAATTCTAAATAATAGATACTTTATGCTCAAGGAAGTGAGGTATAATTCCCTGCTCCTTAATTGTGGGCTGTGCATACTGACTTATTTTCCAAAGTACAGTATGAAAATTTGGGTGGGGGAGGAGTAACTTTACAATACAGAAACCTGCTAAACACTACCTCAGTCAGGTGATCGAGGTTAACATTAATAGTGACAAGTCAGGTTAACAGCGTGCACCTTTTGTATGATGTGATTAGTATGGTACTTTGTCTCTGAAATATGTTTTCTCAGCACACATAACTATAGTCTAAGCATGAGAGAAATATACAAAATCCAAACTGAGGAACATTCTGCAATATACCTGAACTATCAAAATCACCAGAAACAAGAAAAGTTTTGGAAACTCTCGCACATGAAAACAAAATGTAATATGGCATCCTGGATGGGATTCTGGAATGGAATAGGATAGAAAACTAAAAAATCTGAATTTAAAATGGATTTGGTTTTTTAAAGTAAAAGCAGAAAAAGAGGGACGAAGAGAGAGAGAAAAAAATACAAGCATGTAGAAAACAGCAGATGGTGAATTTTTATCCAGTAATATTAGTAATCAATTTAAATCTAAATAGTCTAAACATACTAATTATAAGGTAGAGCTTGTCAGATCGGATTTTTTGAAAGGAAAAAATACTTAAAACCTCAGGTGGTTAAAAGTAAACGGATAGAGAAATATATATGATGCTAATATTATTTTTTTTAAATGCTGGATTAACCATATTAATTTCAGACACTAGCCATTTGTTAGGTAAAATTAACAACCAATATGGATGGATAAAATGGAAGTTATATTTATTGCTATTGGTTGAATATTCACTATGTACTATGTACAGTGTTTCCTTTGATTATCTTATTTTCTTGACTACCTCATTAAGTAGCTAGAAATATTTTGCCAGTTTCATAGCTGAGAAAACTAACGTCCAAGAGGTTAAATAAGTATTGAGCTTCTCTTAACAAGGAAGTAAGCAAAAGCCAGGATTCCAATGCATGTCATATGATTCTAGAGCCCACATGACTGCACAGTATAGAGTTTAATTATATAGCCACAAAAGAGTTGAGTATGATCATCAGCTGGTAACAAAGCGATTGATAAATGTGAGGAAGCATAGACAAGGTATGACTAGAAATCTTGAGGACACTACCTTTTGAATTCCATAAACTAATCTCTTAGAACCAACACAAATGTATTCTGATTCCCCAAGTTTAAATAGTTACTTAATGGGGAAAACAATGGAGTGCATTGCTTAGTGACATCTTCATTATTATTTAGAGATCGGTCTTGAAATGTTGCCCAAGCTGGACTTGGACTTCTGGGCCCAAAAGATCCTCCTGTCTCAGCCCCCTGAATAGCTGGACCTACAGGCACATGTCCCAGAGCCTGTCTTAGTGATTTTCAGGACATGAAAGATGGCCACCTCACAAAATTTTAGAGTGAACAATGGCACGGGAGATTGACAGTCTATACCTTTCATTTGATAGTTGAGGAAACCGGTGCCCAGGAATAGGAAGTCATGTATCTAAGTCACTCAGCAATTCAGGGACCCAATCAGCATAAGATCCACATACTCCTCCTCTGAAGCTGATTCCACAAGCTGTTTTATGTTCCTTTTGAATTACTTAAGCACATCTATTTAAAGTTCAAAAGACAGATTTGTTGATTTAGGTATTCTTTAGCCATTGTAGTCCCAAAAGATTCTGACCAACCAAATTTTTTCTTTGTATAAAATTAACGGGCAAAAGCGCAATTTTGTTATATGCATATATTGCATGGTGGTGATGTCTTGGCTTTTAGTGTATCTACCATTTTTTCAATAAAAATAGAAATGATTTTTCTGTAAGAACCAAAAAGGACCCTTCTCTCGTCTCCCTACTCCACCACTGATAACGTGGAGAAAATGCTTATACGCATGCAGATGTGGAATTTACCATGATTCTTCTACAATGTTTTCTGTCACTCTTCCCTGCTTTGGCTTCTCAGCAGAGTGATAGAGCCCTGTGGGAACATGAAGGCAGGCCAGGTGTCCTTGTGCTGTGATTTATGCTAATCTATTCAAGAAAGTTTGAAATAAAAGCAAATCAAACAAAGTGTTTCATATTTAGAGATACCAAACAAAACAATCACACACTTTTATGTTTCACACACCATGTGTTCCTTTAAATTGGGTTCTCCTTGCATGTAAGTAAAGGAAACTGGGAAGCTGGCCCAGCTATCAAGGAGACCCAGCAGCCTTTTATCTGACCAATAGTTATCTCTTACACCCCACACCCTTATGCTTATCTCCACTTACTGCTACCTGTTTTCAAAGGGCAACTTACTGATAGAAATTCTGCTTTTTGAGGCCCTAGAGATGAAGGAAAGCAAATGCCCAGTTATAACTTGGCTGAGCTTAAAAAAGCTAATCAGAAAGTGACCATTGGAGAAATGTTATCAAGATGACATGCCCCAGGAAGCAGTAAAATAGGAATAGGAGAGAAAATTAGGACATGAGGCAGCATGTAGGAGGAGGAAAGAGTCACCTTGAAGATTCTTCCACTCTGAATTTAGGACTTCAGACATTCCATGTGTCTGCATAGCCTGTCCCCAACTAATACTGTTGGATTCTACAGATTGAAATGGACTCAAAGCCTCTTTATTTCAGCTTCTCTTTTTATTTTTTTTTTAATAATAAGTTCTGGGATACATGTGCAGGGTGTGTAGGTTTGTTATATAGTACGTGTGGCATGGTGGTTTGCTCCTCCTATCGATCCATTACCTAGGTATTAAGCCAGCTGCTTTAGCTATTTTTCCTGATGCTCTTCCTCCCTCCACCCTGACAACAGGCCCCCGTGTTTGTTGTTTCCCTCCCTGTGTCCATATGTTCTCATTGTTCAGTTCCTACTTATAAGTGAGAACATGTGGTGTTTGGCTTTCTGTTCCTGCATGAGTTTGCTGAGGATAATGGCTTCCAGCTGCATCCATGTCCTCCCAAAGGACATGATCTCCTTCCTTTATATGACTGCAGAGTACCCCATGGGATATATGTACCACATTTTCTTTATCCAGTCTATTACTTATGGGTGTCTGGGTTGATTCTATATCTTTGCTCTTCTGAAGAGTGCTTCAGCTTCTTCTTTTTAACTCCCTTTCTACTACATCCCCTTTAATCTGTTGTGCAGCCCAAGTTTAAAGAAACCAGGATGTTGAAAATGCCACAGGCCTCAGCAACTTATTTCTTCCTTCTATATTTGTAATAGAATTTTATTTCATGAACAGAAAACTAGTGAAATTCTCAACCAGTTAGCAAATGTGTAGACATGTCATTCTTTCTCATATTCAGAGTATAAACTAGAATAGTTAGGTGCTTTAAAATCTCTCTACATCTCTGTGTGTGTGTGTGTGTGTGTATGTGTGTGTGTATACTTTATTACTTACATGGAAAATTATTCAATATACACATACATATCTATATGTATCATAACATCTATCTCTCTATATATAGGGAGTAACAGGAAATATATATTGAATGTAATATTTTATGTAAATAATAATGTAATAAGCCCTAGTAATAGTAAAATTAAAACCTACCATTCATGAAAACTCTGACAGCATATGAAATATAAAAAAAAGGTCTCTAGACCCTTTGACTCCATAAACACATCTCTGGTGAACATCCAAGGGAAATCAAAAGTAAGGAAACAACACACATACACAGTAATATTCACATTATGGTTGTTTATAAAGGGCCTACTTTTTTGACAGTAAGACATTTATTTAATCTATTAAGCTAAATCCACTCAAACATTCAGATATTTTTAAATTTGGTTGAATACTACATATCAGTCTAATATTTGGCTATGATTCTTCTCTTTTTTCAGAGAGCAGAATTCTTTAACCGCCTGAGTTTTTGGTTGCAAGAGCCGGAAGTCAACAATGGATAATTTTAACAAGAAACTCATAAAATAACAACATTCAGCAATTGAAAGAATTACAAGGACAAACACAAGGAAGACTGCAGAAGTAGGATTTGAGCTAACATAGCCAAATAAAAAATATTTTATAGCACACCACAGTACTGGAAAATACCATTGGCAAGCCTCTGAGACGGGCACCGCAGCTTGCACTGCTGATGGCATTGATAACAAAGCCTGGGTGCTGCCCTGAGATATTATGGTAACTGCTGCTTTGGAAACCCCACTACAGCCATTGCTACCACCACTGCTACTCTCACCAGGGTGGATCCTGGGCAGACCCTGTCCATTCACATTACCAGCTTCCAATTCAGATTTGAGGTTTATGTATCTAATAGTGCATGGGCAGCACCCTGGTTGCAGAAGATAAAGAAAAAGAGGGACCTGGCATGTAATAAAAGGGGGTCTCTTATGAGGCCTTCTCCTTATAAGGGAAGGAGTCCTACTGTGCTTCATTTGTGAATTTATGAATTCATAAAGTAGACACAGTAAGATTTATTTCATTTAGGAATGTTTAGACCCAGATTAGACAAAAACAATGTCATGTGCCCACTATAGACATAGAAGTATATTGAACTATGGTTATCACTAAGAAAAACTCTTTGCATTAATACAAGGTTGCAATAAAATCAAAATAATAGCTGAGTTCACACTTAGCAATCTAGGTAATGTTTTCTTATTTCTCTAATGGTCTGTGTTATATTCTGACATAGTTTTAATGTTTTTGTCTCCAGCAAAACTCATGTTGAAACTTAATCCCCAATGCAGTAGTGTTGGGAAATGGGACCTAATGGAAGGTGTCTGTCTGGTCATGAAAGCTTTGTCCTCAATAAAGAATTAATGTCATTGTAAAAGGATGAGATAGGCCCTAGTTTCCTCTTTGTCCCTCTGCCTTCTGTTACATGGTGATGCAATAAGGCACCAGATGCCAGTGCCTTGATCTTGGAGTTCTCAGCCTCCAGAACCATGAGGCAATAAATTTCTGTTCATTATAAATTAGTCAGTCTCAAGTACAGTAGTTTCTTCTTCCCCCTAGGGGATATATTCCAAGACCCCCAGTGCGTGATTGAAACCATAATAGCACTGAACCCTTTGTATGTTTATAGCATATTTTTTCCTATACATAATACCTATGATGAAGTTTAAATGAATTAGGCTTAGTAAGAGATTAGCAACAGTAATAAAATAGAACAATTATAACAATATACTGTGATACAAGTTGTATGAAGGTACTTGTTCTCTCTCTTTCTCTTGCAAACTATCTTATTGTACTGTACTCACCTATTTTTAGACCGTAGTTGACCAAGGGTAACTGAAACCACAGAAAGCAAAACTGTGATAATGGAGAACTTCTGTAATCTGTTAGAGAAGCACAGACTGAAATATATTCGTATTAAAAACAAAATTATTTTCAAGTGTCCTTCCTTTGCTGAGTTAAAATTCAAGCTTCTGATGTCAGATACTACCTTTTTCCTCCCTTTTAAATACAAACCTTACTTTCCTTAGGGCAACTAGCATAGGGCTTGGAAAATGATGGGTATTTAGAAAAGTCCTGAAAAATAATGGAGAGAGAGACAGTCTGAGGGCAATAGGAAAAAAAAAATTAATGGATAAGCAATTGGATAATTCAGTGAACTAATGACTTTATTGGTTCTGGTAGAAATCTACCACAAGGTCAGGGAAGCTTTCTTCTCATTTTCACTATCATTTTTATCAACATTATTTACTACATAAAGCATCTGCCACAGTAAAGTCTCTGTGTCTATTTAATTGACATTATATAGTTTTTCTTAATTATAAAAATCTGTCTCACACAGACACACACAAAGTCAATGAATCTGAGTAAATTATATCTGTTGTTAAGGACGAAGTAACATTAAGAAAAGCCTCCATTTTTTTGAGAAAGCATTTTATCAATTTAATTGATATGCTTTTTTTTTTTTCAAAAAGCTAGGTAGTATGTGGTAAATGGGTATACTAAGACAAGCAGGTACATAGATGTCATTCCTCCATGGACAATTGCTTGTTCTCCTTTCAGACAGCAAGGCAACAGACGTGATCTCCCGCAGGTCCAGTGAAGGTCCAGAGTGAAAGGGGCTACAAAGAAATGGCTGAGGTTTGAGAACCTGAGTTCAAAGTGATTTTACCAGATGTCAAGCAAGAGAACATCAGCAGCTGTGCCTAGTCTCTATAAATAAGAAAGCATTTTAAGTAGCGTGCACTTATCCCACAGTATACCTTGATTGAGTATCCCCCAAATCCATAATTGCACATGACTGTGTGAGGACTTTGATTCCTTATAATTTCCTTAGCCCTTGAATACCTGCAGTTCAACTCCTGGGAGCTTTCTTGCCAGCTCAACTGCCACATGTTTGGAAATACAGAAGAGCAGGAAAGAGGATAATTTTGTGTTCTTCAAAGTCTGGGAAAGACTTACTCTTGTGACTTAAATCCTACTTGAGATGCTCCCAGCAAGCTAGTATCTTGACCTAGTAGTCATCGCTTTTGAAAAGTAAATAGCAAATAGTGGTCCTGATATATACATACATACATACATACATACACACACACACATACACACACACACACCCCTATATCTATATCTTCAGGTTGTAAAAATCTTTTGCTTTGCTCATACACCCAGATGCTTTGAAGAATGAAAGGAAATTTCCTTAAGTTTCCTCATTTTACACCTTGAGTAAATTTTTAAAAATGAACAATTCAAAGCAAAGCAAATTCATAGTTTTTAAATTGTAAGTAAAATGTTACTCACATGCTCAGACACTGCCCATAAAATTAAGAGGCAGGTGTTTAATACTTTTTTTAATCTAAAAAGCAGGTGATAAAGAAAATAAGGTAACATGACACATACCAAGAACAAAGAAATTTAAATCTCTATCCATTAGAATGTTTTCAGCGACCAGTAACAGAAAACCTGACAAATTGTTGCTTAAAGCATGAGAACTTTTGTGGTTTACACAAATAGAAGTCTGCATGAAAGTGGTTCCGAGTTTAATACAGCAGCTCAACCAACTCATCCTAAGTATAAATTCCCTTTGCCCTTCTTGTTTGACAGCCTCAGAGTATCAGATTTTCATTATCAGGTATGTATCTTCTTCATTCCAGTTCCAAACATGTTCAAAAAGGGAAAAAAATTCCTCTGAAATATAATAAAACAAAGTAGTGCTGATAATTGTTTAATATTATCATTATGTAGCAATGGAAATGACTGTGGCCTGAAGGTCAAAGTGATGCTCAGGAATAGATATCCCCTTCCCTATTAAGAAGCCCAAACTTTACTGCAACCTGCATCTGTAGCTGATTTTCCCCTCTGCTGCATTAGCCACTACAGGATCACTCGCGGTCTCTTGCTGCAAGGAAGCTGGGGAAGTGTATATATTGGCAAAGGGTAACAGAAGTAGTGTCCCTTCTTTTCCCTTTCTTCATATCTCCTCATTTTTTAGGTATACTCCCCCAAAATTGTTTTACATCATCAAGAAAAAAAAAAATAATACAGAGCAAGAATTCCTGCTGCTAAGTGATGGAGTACAATATGGGTCACTTTGTTCATCCATTTAGACAAGCCGGATTCAGAAAATAATACATGTAGACAATTTTAGAATTGGGTAAAGTCTTTCTACAATGACTCGCTCAATATGTAAGGAGACCGTCCCCTCCTTATTTATCACTTTCATAACGACAGCATGAAAAGAAAGCGTTGGAAACCAGCTTTTTCTCCAAAGGGGTTCAACAAACGATTTGTTCAGCATGGTAGTCCAAAGGAAATAATTCTTATTGTCAGATAAATTTGAGTATTTTCAATACACACTAGTATATTAAAGAGTGACAAATATTATAGTTAAAACTAGGCATAATATCAAAAATGTTTTCTATTGTAACTACTAATGTGGAGAGGTTGGTAAGTCATGTACGTCTTTGCCCTCTACGGAAAACAGGCAAGTTTCTGATTGGGCACTTAATATTCTTAAGAAAAGATCTTCTGATGGTACCAAGGTGATAGTATCAAGGTTGTCTCAGCTCACTGTTAAGAGTGCTGCTAGTCTATGATGTGTTTTCTTTATACTTTTCTTTCTTCAGACTAAACAAAGTATAAATTAGGCAGCCAGGAGTACGCAGTCTTATATTTATCCATGTAAGGGGACTCAGACAGAAACAGATGAGTTTAAGCAGAGGCAAAACTGAAAATCAAGTTGAATTCCATCTTGAATTGTCACATGGAAAAAACAAACAACATTTGGTGAGATCTCTAAATATTATGAAAATTAAGAGATAGCAATTCAAGTCACGTGTATTTCAATTGTGGATTTCACTGAGTTGACTTTAAGCAGGAATGTTGCACAAGTCCTCGTTCAGCAAACAATTTGCAAGAGAAAGAAAAAACAGAAAAGACACCCTCTCCTTAAAGAGACTACAATTGTACTCTTTTATGCCTTCTGTAACTTCCTGTATCTCTTTTTTTCTTGACCAACTTCCACCAAGCACTGTCATGAAACAATAGCCAAACAGAAGTCTAAAAACTCTTGATGGGCACCATGCTGTCCAAGGGATCAATAATATTGATCTTAACTCCCATGATCTGGCATATTAAGAAACAGGAAATGTGTTATTTTATAAACATTCTGATGCCATCTTTAAAAATATATAACACACTTAATTTTTAAATTGTGATAAAAGATATAACATAAAACGTACCATATAAACCATTTTTATGCACACATTGCATGGGCATTAAGTACATTTACATTGTTGTGCAACCATCACCACTACCTATCTCCAAAACTCTTTTCATCTTGCAAGGCTAAGGCTGTATGATTAAACAGAAGTTCCCTATTCCCACCTGCTCTCAGCCTGTAGCAACCACCATTCTACTTTGTCTCTGAATTTGACTATTCTAAATACAATATGTAAGAGAAATCATATAGTACATCCTTTTGTGACCCGTTTATTTCATGTAGCATAATGTTTTAAAGGTATACCATGTTGTAGCATGTGTTAAAGTGTCTCTAATGTTACTTTTAAAGTCGAGTTTCCCCTACTGTCATTTTCTGGCTTAGGAAGATAAAGATCAAAGTCAGGGCAGACCCATCAGCAAAACAGTGGCTAATAAACGACCAATACAGAAATGTCAAATCCTCATGGGTTTTCAATACAACTCCCATAGAAATTCCTTCAAATGTCAGTGACTCCAAGGGAGACAATCTTTTGGATATGATTGTAATAGAAACAGTTTTACATATACTAACATACCAAACTCTTTTACCATGCCTGGAAATCTCTACAAATAGTAAACTCAAGCCCAGTGGAGACCACCTCCATCTCAGAATTGAGCATGTTGTTTTAGTTTCTTTGAACAAGAAGGCTGATATAGCTAAGTTTTACAGCTTAGTACCTATGTTTGGGCATTTTCACTTAAATCATTTCATGAATACTTTAATTCTAAGTGATTTGTCAAAATACTTTTCTTGCCTCCTTTACCTCCTAAGGGGCACCTATCATTGGGTTTTGCATGTCAGCTGGCGAGAACACACAGAGGTGGGGAACACTGAGAAGGTTGGAATTTGACTCTACCGCCGAAGTGACCAGATTCCTTTCCAAGTGGTCCTTCTCCCAAATGATTTACACCAGCCTAACAACTTACCAGTGTCTATCAAATACGACAAGTGAACATCTGTCCTTGGAATCCTCATTTTCTTTCTTTCTACTCACTGGAGTTGCTCTTCCTTAACATCCAGTTATTGCACAGAAATTTCCCCGTCCTTTGGCTCAGAAATGTTCAGGGACTTAAGACATTCAGCTATAATAAGTGATCGGTTTGGGATTTGAACACACATTTGACTGACTGACACCAATGGCCATCCATACCCATAACTTTATGTCCTAGTAAACAGGGGGTTGGGATTTTAACCTAAACAGCCTAAGGGTAGCATTCATGCCCTTAATCACTTTACCACTGTGACCTTTTAAAAAATTCTATCAAGTTATTCTTAAGACTCTGGATAGTTAAATCACATCCTCTTACACACAGCCTACCCTTCTCAGAGTTGAATAAGTAATATGTTTTTTCAAGGAGGAGATGGACATTTGATAGAAGAATAATATATACAACTAACAATTGTATAAGGATATAACATACTAATATAAGAGAAGGCTAATCAATGACTCCTTTGGTAATTTCAAACATGTATTCTATAAACGTTCTAGGAATAAGGATGCTGTAATACTAGATTCAAAGCCCAATTAAATGTGTAAGTCAAAGTTTTTCCCATAGGCTTCCTCCTTCTTCCTCCTTTTCCTGGATTTTCCTGAATATTTGCTGCAGGCAGTTGAAGAGGTCCAGGATGAGGGAAGAAGAAGGTTGAGTGTGGTTGTAGCCTTATATGATTTGGAACTGAGTAAAAAAGATAATTGAGAAAAACAGCAGCAAGATTTGGATCCCATCAAGGAAAGTGGCTGAGTGAGCTCGTGGCCCACCAGGACTGGGGGCTAAGTGAGGCAGGTGTTTGACACATTGTGCCCTTAGGCATTCAGTGTGCAGCAAGAACCCATGTAAATGAGGTGGCTTCTCTGGTGAGGAGCTGGTCAGTGAATCACTAACCCACAAGGACAATGTGCAAATAAGAGAATCACTGTATTGGGATAACGGAAGCCAGAATTCTCAGTGTCAGAGGAGGGAGTTACAAATAAAACAGGGAGCCTAGAATGAACCATAAATTTTGGGGAATGAATTCAAATTGAGGCAAATTCATAATTTTCACTAATACAAGTAGATATAAAAATTAGTATAGAAAATGTATGTATGTGATATGCACACAGAGTATTTCTAGCTCTGTTCATTGAAAGACCAGTGGCAACAGGTATATCTAGCCCTCAGATTATTTATAGATATTATTATTCATTAAAATGAACCAGAGCTCCTTAAAGAAAAGGCTTTAACACTGGGGCAATAAAAAAGTATTAGATAAAACTGGAATATTTTATTGTATCAATCAGCAATACGTATTCACAGAATAGTAACCTATCAAAAAGCCATAGATGAGGCTTCCACTGGTCAATTTTGATAATTTGAGTTTAAGAGTAAAATTATATAAACAGATTACAAACCACTAAATAACATGAAAATCCATGAGTTCATATTGATGTAAAAAATACATGATTAAATAGGCCAGGCACAGTGGCTCACTTCTGTTAATGCTATCCCTTTGGGAGGCAAGGTGGGCAGATCGCTTGAGCCCAGGAGTTTGAGACCAGCCTGGGCAACATGGTGAGACCCAGTCTGTACCAAAAATACAAAAAAATTAGCCAGCTGTGGTGGCACACACCTGTAGTCCCAGCTACCGGGGAGGCTGAGGTACAAGATCAATTGAGCCTGTGGGGACGGAGGTTGCAGTGAACTGAGATTGTGCCACTGCACTCCAGCCTAGGTAACAAAGGGAGACCCAATCTCAAAAATAAGTGTGTGCGTGTGTGTGTGTGTGTGTGTGTGTGTATGTATATGTGTATATATATAATGTGTGTGTGTGTGTATATATATATAGTTTTATATTAGAATGCCAAATAATAAATATAGGAGGAATTCTGGTATTAGAAACATTTTATAGCTTTCATAGTAATAATTGATTGACGCCAAAACTGATGGGAAAATGTAAGGGGAAAAAAAGGTATTTAGCTAGTTTCAAAGTATAATTCCACAAGATATGTGTTAATTTCAAACGGAAAATATAAGTATATAGAAGAGAAATCTGGTAGACACAGCTGATCCAAATGACACCAATGTCAGCAGCACTAACAATAGGACAAATCCATCTGGAGTGGTGCCAGATAGGTTTAAACAAGAACACAGTCTTATTTCTATGATTATTTTGGACAAAAATATATAACCTAGATCCAATTATTATAACACCAAAACTAAGTATGAAGAAATAATTGACAAAATGCTTGTAATCTTAAGCATTATTCTTATTTGCTAGGTGTCTATAGGAGAATGTCCTTTGATGTAGAAATGCACACAAAGCATTCAAGGTAGTGAATCATCATTTTGGTAACTTATTCTTACGTGGTTTGAAAATATTACACCTACACTTGTATATTTCTATATGGCATACAGTAGTCCCTTTTATCAGTGAGAAATACATTCCAAGCCTCCCCCCCCACCGCCTCAGTGGATGCTTGAAACCAGGGATTGTACCAAACCCTATATATATATCATGCTTTTTTGATCTGATAACTGAAAGGACTACTGAGTAACAGGAAGGTGCCATATACAACATGGATAAATAAGACAAAGGCATGATTCACATCGTGGGTGGGACAGAGTGGGACTGCATCATGTTAGTCAGAACAGCATGCAATTTAAAACTTACAGATTGCTTATTTCTGGATTTTTTTCATTTAATATTTTTCGCCTAATGGATAATAAAAGGCAGAAAGCAAAAGCAAAACTATGGATAAGGGGTGTCGTGGGGGGATTAGTGTGTTTAAATAATTATAAAAGAAGAGATAGTAAATGTCAAGAATTGCCAAATCTGGGTGCAAAGTATAGGGATTTGAAAAAATTACTCTTGCAAATCTTCCATAACTTTAAAATTGTTTAAAAGTTAAAAGTAATAAAGTTTTCAACAGTGCTACCATATTGATAATTGATATCCTTCTCTCATGGAGAAAAATACTCCATGTCATGGGGCAATACCCTTCAGGAAAACAGCATTCTTTAATTTCTTCCTGACAAATCCCAGCTTCTTAGTACCAACCACTATTTTCTGAAAGCCAGATGGTAGATGATGCCTCATTAAGATTAAGCCCTATTTCTTTCCTTTCTTGATGAAGGTAGCAAAGCCACTACTCTGAGACTAACATGAGGTGGAGGCCATTTTCATTTATGTTTACTTTTCAGGGATGCTAACTTCTGTGTCTGAGGACTATAAACACCTAGAATAGAGTTAAGAAAGTTGCTCAGAAATTTCGTAAGGGATTTTGTACTGTTACTGCTACATAATTTAGCTATCTCAGCGGACACTGGCCTAGCAGGAAACTTCTTGTAAAGCTCTTAATTCTGCTGTAACTGGCATCGCTTCATTTTAACTTTATAAATGCGTCTTAGCCAACCATATATCTATTAATTAACCTTTAGAAAATAAAATATTCTCTGGTTTTTTTAGTGACAATATTTGGAGTCAAACCTATCTTCCCAAGGCTATGTTGCAATCTCTTTGGTCCAGTTTTACAACTGTGTTGCCCTCTTTATTCATCACCCCAAACCCCACTCATCCTATAAGCCTGACTAAAAACTCTTCAACACTTCAGAAGAAATCCATCCCAAATCTCAACCACCATTCTTGTTTCTTGATTCTTATATTATGTGCCTCACTTTAGAGTTAATTATTTACATCTTAAGCTTTCTACTAAACTGAGACTACAAGCTTCTCAAAAGTGTATAGAGGTTTGCTTACCTCTGTGGGCTCTACCATGTTCAGAGAAGATATTATAAGGCATAACTACTAATTCAATGCCTTCTTGTTTAATCGAGAAAATAACTCAAATGCTCAATAACTGAGAAGCTGTGAAGGATAGATTGTAAGGTGACCTCCATGATCCTTACATCTCAGTAATTCATACACCTGTGTAATTCTCTTTAGGGTAGTCAAGACCTGTTAACTTGATTCTACCTAATAGAATGTGGCAAACATGACAGGGAATACATACGAATGTATTCTTACATGCATTATAAGAGATTAACCGCCCATCATAATATCAGGAGCTCTCTCTGGCTGGCTTTGAGGAAGTAGGTGGCTGTGTTAGGAAGGCTTTGTGACAAGGAGATGAGGTTGGCTTCTGGCCAAAAGTCTAAAAAAATGAGGCTCTCAGCATAACAGCCAGCAAGAATTAAAAGCTCCCAACAATTGTGAGAATTTGGAAGTAAATCTTTTCCAAGTGGAGCCTCAGATAAGATCACAGCCTCATCTGACACCAAGATTGCAATAAAAGGCTGTTAAAGTTGACACTTTTTTTTCCCTTTCTACATTTCTTGTTACCTAATCTCCTTGATAAGATTATTTTAATCTATTTTCCTTTCCTCATCTCCCCTACCCCAAATAACAGTGAATCGTAAAAGCCAGCTTCTTTATAAGCCTTGCTTTGCCATTGGAACTAATTTTTTAGGTATAATTTTGGAGATATGATGGAGAACCTCTCTCTCTCTCGCTGTCTCTCTCTCTCTTTCGAATATCAAGGACTCTATACTTTTAAAACACTTTTTTGTCATTTAAATGCCATATAGTTTGTCCTTGTCCACATTTTTTGGTCTGTCTATATATGTTATGCTTTCTGTCTTCAGAAAGGCAAAGTGACTTCCTTGGCCTAAGCCCAGTGTGTAGCAGAAAGAAAGTCCTTCATAAATATTTTCTGGGTGAAAATTCAGGGACCAAGTGCCTTGAAATTATACAGTGGTGTTGGCTAATCCACTCCCTGTTATGAGGACAAAAATATAGTCCTAGAGTTAGTACCTAAACTTTCCAGATTCACAGGCACACATGCATATACACATATGCATAGGCATGTGCATGTACGCTATAAGAAGATAGTTCCCGGAATGACATGTTGGCAAACAGAAAACCACTGTCCTTTATTAAAGCACCAGAAAATTCAGGAGACCCAGTTCCCCACTCAGCACAGCAAATTCAGACCCTTGATGTGCATTAAGCACTTTCCATGTCATAAAATCAGAAATGTAGACCAGTGGAACAAAAGAGAGAGCCCGGATGTAACAAACTTGCACGTTGTGCACATGTACCCTATAACTTAAATTAAAAAAAAACAAAAAACAAAAAAACAGAGAGCCCAGAAATAAATCCACACATTTACGGTCAGATGAATTTCAACAAAGGTGCCATGAAGGAACAATGGGGAAAGGATAGCCTTTTCAATAAATGATGTTGGGAAAACTAGATACCCACATGCAGAATAATTAAACTAGACCAGCCTGTCTCACTTTATATAAAAATCAACTCAAAATGAGACAAAGACTTAAATGTAAGACTTGAAATTGTAATGCTAATAGAAGAAACATAGGAAAAAATCCCATGACATTGATCTTGGCATTGATTTTTTTTTTTAATTATAACCCCAAAACACAGGCACACGAAATGAAAATAGACAAATGTAATTATCGCAAACTAAACAGCTTTGGTGCAGCAAAGAAAAAAAAAATCAACAGAATGAAGAACAACCTATAGAATGGGAGGGAAAATAATTGAGAACCATACATCTGATAAAGGGTTAAAAATATATAATGAATTTAAGACTCAATGGCAAGAAAATAAGTAACACATTGGGCAACAAAACTGAAAACATTACTCAAAAGACGACATACAAAGGGCCAAGTATATGAAAAAAATGTCAATATCACATTATCAGGAAAATGTAAATAAAAATCAAAGTTATCAACTCATTCCTCTTAAAATGGCTATTATCAAAAGGAAGAAAGATAACAAGTGCTGGCAAGGATGTGGGAAAAAGGGAACCTTGATACAATGTTGGGGGGTATGTAAACTAGTTGAGCCACTATAGATAACAGTATGCAGGTTTCTCAAAAATTACAAATGGAATTACCACATAACCCAGGCGTCTCACTATCAAATATACATATCCAAAAGAAATGAAATCAGGATGTCGAAGAGATATCTAAACTTCCATGTTCATTGCAGTATCATTCACAATAGCCAAGGTATGAAATCCACTTAAGTGTCCGTCAGTGGATAAACAGATAAAGATAAATATGGCATGTATGCACAATGGGATGCTATTCAGGTTTAAAACATGAGGAAATCCTGTCATTTGTAATAACATGAATGAACCTAGAGGACATTAGTTTCATAAGCCAGGCAAAGAAAGACAAATACTGCATGATCTCACATATGTGGAATCTAAAAACAGTTACACTCATAGAAGCAGAGAGTAGAATGGTGGTTACCAGGGGCTTGGGTGGGAAAGTATTGGGGAGACATTGGTCAAAGACTACATAATTTCAGTTAGATATGAGAAATAAGTGGAGACATTTATTGTGCAGCATGGTCACCATATTTAATACCATTAGATTCTTGAAAATCACTGAGATTAGATTTTAAGTGTAAAAAATACTATGTATGTAAGGTAATACATATGTGAATTAGCTTGAGTTAGCCATTCAATCATGCATACCTATTTCAAAACATCAGATAATATGTAATAAATGCATAATTTTATTTATCAATTAAACAATAAATAATTTCTAAAAAAATATTGCTAGAGCTTAAATGGTTTGTGCTGAGGTTCTATTCTTCATGGATCTTGATCGAGGGACACAGATGAGCTGGGGAAACTAAGAAGGATCACTTTTCCCTAAGATATTTTGCTCTATTGTACAAGGTCAGTGAGCCTGCCTCAAGTATGGTGTTCAGACTTATCCTTGAGTCTCACAGTGCTGTGAGATTCTCTTCCTGGTGTTATCGGAAAAAAAGACAGTATTAAGAATTGAAACAAGTCAGCCCTTCTACTTGTATTTCAAATAGAACCACATGTCTCTCTAAGGTGAAGATAAAATGATACAATGTCATTATGGCTGGTAAACTATACAAGAGTAGACACATACAAAGATTGGTGTTAATTACCATCCATGAGCACTGAGTAGGTACTAGTACTCTGCTGGACACATAATCCTATCCAGTTTATCTTTCCTAAAACATTATGAAAGTAGTATTGTCAACATATTATACATGAGAAAACTGAGGGTCAGAGAAAATGGCGATTTAAACCATCCTCAGATTCATTACATACCAGAGCCATGATCCACTCATGTCTCTATGGCCACCAAATTCATATTACATAAATAGTTCATTTCTCCCTGCTCTTATCTGTCTTTGAGTTTATTCTTATAGGTTAAGAAAAGCCATTTAATTTTTTTTAATATTCAGCAAGATTTTAGTAATAAAATTAGTATCTCCCTGCCTAGGTCTCCATGACAATCCGTATACTAAAACTATGGCCATGAACATCTTATTGTTGTGCTGCCAAGAATGAACCTCATAACTTGCTAAGATGGAGGAGTCAGGGCATACGAGGGAGCAGTAATGTTGACTAAGAAGGTGCCAATTTTACAGACTCCCTTCTTGGACTGTAACGACACTCCCCTTAATGCTTTCCCATTCCTCACCTTCCAAGGTGTAGGAGTGAGGAAGAAATTAATATAAGTCACTGCGCCTGCCTCCTGAAAAGATGTCGCTTATAAACTTCAGGCTGGGTCCTCATAAAGTGAAATGGAGACCATGACTCCCCTGAGAGGTCTCAGAAGCAGGTATTAATGTATTTATTTGAGAGACATAAAGTATTCCAAGGAAATATTCTTTCCTGGCCAAAAGCTGCATTCTTTAGGATGAGATGATTATGCCTCTTTTAAGACATACATGAAAGTATGTGTTTGAGCACACCATGTACAAGCACCTCAACTTTAGCTTGGAAAAGAGAAAGGACTGCCAAGCCTCAGGCATGAAAGCCTGGAATTTGAGGGGCAAAGGGAATGTCTGAGTCTGACAAACTGAAATTCAAACTCTAGCTCATTTGTATATTAATAGTAAAATTGCAGAAAATTGCTTCTTCTGATTCTTAATTTCCCATCTATGAAAATAAGGTATCAGCCTTAAAACAAAATATCAGCCTCCTCATGATGTTTTCTTGAGTAATTTAGTTAAGTAAGAAAATGAATGTTAAAAAAGGAAAAACATTCAGCACAGTGCCTGGGACGGAATGAGCCCTCCACAAATGCTTTTCTTAGACTGTGTGAGTTTCTAGATTCTGAATGAAGAGATTGGCTTTCATAAGTGTGAAAGGAGGAAGTGAGAAAACACTGCTTCAAAGAAGTGGTCCAAAAGGGAAACTGTGATAAGGTACCAGTGTGCCCATATTGAAGCTCGAGGAGAGGTAATTGTGTGCTGGCACATCCAGGCACTGCTTGGGCTAGAAGGGCAGGGAGATTCCACATTGCTGCTGGGGGGACCCAGAGCAATTTATTTTGAAGACAATAAAGTAAATTTAAAAAGAACAAAAAGAAAAGGAGGACAGGAAGAGAAGAAAGGAGTCCAGAAATATGCAAGACTTTATTCAGTCAACCGTCAGTAATTGAGATGCCATAAAAGGGAAATTAAAAAGAAAAACCGACATGAAAGTATGTCCAGGCTCTGCAAAAACTAATTGGTAACTGTGCACAAGCTAAATACCTTCCTTGGGCCTCAATATTCAAAACATATTTCTATGGTGACTAGATGTTTTCTAAAATCTCTTGAAGCTCTGAATTTTTAAAGCTTTGGATCCAATCATAAGCAAAGCTTAATGATGTCCATGATTTTACTAAATATAACACACAAATATATTTCATCAAATATGCATCAAATAAAAATAGTGTGGGACTGCAAGGAATGTGTGTTCTCCAGCCAACTTCAATTACATACTATTTTTACATAGGAGAGAGTTCAACACACTACTGAAGATAAGTTGGCGACTGGAGACTCTCCCAGGGCAACCATTGGGTCCACAAGCTGAAGATGGCAGGGTCTCAGGAGGGAAGAAGCCCGGGTCACCAAATCCACCCAAAGGAGAGTCACCTCCATCCAGAAACACTTGCATGAATAAGGACAAAGTGGCTCCATTGAAAATGTAAGATTTGGCCAGTTCCACCTGGTTTCTTGTGTGTTCTCACAGCTGAAATCTAGATCTTTCCTAAAACGTCATTGCTTGAACCCTTTAGTCCTGTCCCTACCTGCCTGCCTGCATTGATCAAACACAAAGGGGACATGGAGCCTGTATAAGATGGAGATCCCTGTGTCCTGTGCAGACAAGGTCAGACTTCCCTGAGGCAGAAGAAAACTTTAGATCAGGAGAATGAACCTCAACCAGGGATGCCCTCTACCGAAGTGGACCCCACTGCTCTGCCCTGGCATGCTCATGTGCAGGGCAAGGCTGAGGCATGGCAGTGCTCTGGTCTTCTAGGTTTGCTGCAGGGCTAGGTGCAGCCTAGAGTGGCCTGAGCTTCAGACTGATCTCTGGTTGTACTCAGCCCTTTCTGCTTCCCCAAATGTTCTATATCACTTGCTATTAATAGTTGTACACTGAATAGAGCAAAGTTAGACAGAATTATTTTATCAAACAGGGCTGGCCACACTCCCCCTGGCCCAGCTGATGATCTATCCTAGTGGCCAGGAACATGTCTACATTAGAAATGGACCACGCCCCAGGGCTTTGTGTAGTATGGTCAACGTGAACTACAGGACACTGGCATTCAAAGGCAGAACTCCCTGCTCTTTCAACCAGGGAAGGGTGACTGAGTGCAAAAAAAAAAAAAAAAAAAAAAGTTCTTCAAACTACTCCTGGAGCTTCTCTGGTATTCTGATTGTGACATCTGATTGTTTGAGACAAATTCCAGGTCTCTTTGGGTTTCCCTGGGAGATCCTGGTAAGAACTGCTATGGTTTTTATAATAAAGAGCTGACATATGTTAAGAAGGGGGAGCGAGCTAGCCAAGATGTTTTCTGCCAAGGTTGAAGTACATTAAAATCAAGAAGATTGGGCTAGTTGCGTAAGTCTTTGGAGCTATAAAGCCTTCCACCTGTGGCAGAAGCCAGTCCTCTGAAGTTACAAACTGGAGGAGGGGGAGGAGGAGGAGTGAAAAGGAGAGGGGGCAGAAAAGGGAGAGGGGAAGGGAAGACAGGAATGGGCTGGGGGAGGGATCTTGTTCAAGCAAGTGTGAATCTGGCCCATTGGGTCTTTCCCTGTGTCTCATATTTGTCTGAGGCACCATTCCCGTCATATTCATCAATTGACAACTAATATGATCTACTCTTCTCTCCATGATTGAAACACAGGACAAAAGATTTTTCTATTGTAATGTCTGTTTTTATGTGTATGTCTATGTATCTCTACACACACATACATATTATGATGGGAATAAAGATTGAACACAACATTTTCTTCCTCTCTC
Source organism: Chlorocebus sabaeus (assembly GCF_047675955.1). NCBI lineage: Eukaryota > Metazoa > Chordata > Mammalia > Primates > Cercopithecidae > Chlorocebus > Chlorocebus sabaeus. The sequence continues at coordinate 111,209,096 of NC_132912.1, forward strand.
ATTCCCACACCTTCTTCTTCCCTCCCTCCCTCCTCGTCATATGAATAATCGTAGAGGGCTCATTGTAGTACAATTCAATACACAATAAAAACTCATTTTTCGAGTCAGAGGAACTAGATGTAGGAGAGTTATCAAAAGCAGTCTCACTGGGCTTAAACCCTCCCTCACTCACACAGATGAAGAAAATGAGACTGAGAAGGCAAATGGTTTGCAAGGACTATGGTAAGTCAACAACAGCTGTTCCTGATCTCTGAATATCCTAGCCCTGCAATCACCCTCTTCCTCTTAGGAAGTCTGGAACCCCAATGAAAGGTGTCAGGGAATGAAACTGACACCTTTCCCCACATCAGCACCACCATCTGAACCATATGCCTCCTCATGAACAGATTTCATTTATGTTAAAAATAATTTTCAAAAAATGCTTTTTGGATTCTTCTTTGACTTTCTTCTTTTCATTGCCCTTGCAGGATCCATTCTCGATCTTTGGAGCATAATAAACTCTGACTTGATGACAACACTGACCACAGGGATTATGTGATCCTTTAAAAAATTCCCTGTCAACTTTTATCATGTAATTCTGACACAGGAAGTAAATGATGATCACTTTTTCTGGTTTTAGCGAGGGTTCATTGGTTCATTCTAGCAGACAAAAATCAAAGCCTGAAAATGACCTTTTAGGCAAGCAAGTCTGTACCCTGAGGAGGGGGAAGATGAGTGCACGAAGTATATAATGACAATCCTATTACCAGCAAGTGAAAGTTAATAGAGACGGTGGTGTTGTAGGTTGCTAAAAGCAGGTGCTAAGATGGAATTGGGCTTGAATAATATGCTTTAGGAATCAACACCTGTGAAATGGAGGTTTTGAAAGCTGGTTAAAGCAGAAAGAAAATCTGAATAGTGATTCAGGCTTCACAAACACTCTGTCACCCCAAAGAGAACTCTAAGTGTATATGGTCTATTTCAGTTTCCCCACAGAAATCTTTGCTATCCCCAGCAAAATCAAGCAGTCAGTATGGGTCACTGTGAAAAAGCATGCAGCTCACTACAGCTGAGGCAGACCATGAAGGAGGCAGCAGCTCTAGACTGTCAGTAACAGAGTTTCTAGTGACCAAGCAACATGTTCTTCCCAGAAGAAGGATTTAAAGCATCTCCCACAGCAGTTTTAAGGAAGGGGCAATTACACATCCAGAAATAAAACCAGGGCACCAGAGAGGGGGAGGAAGTTGAAGACAAAGAAGGGACAGTGAGGGAGGAGAAAAGTAAATGTGGTTTTGAATTCAAGAATTAGGAAAAAGTACACAGTCTGGAAGGATAGTTTTCCTACTCAATACCAAATATTTTGTTGTTAATACTGCAAGTCTAAGTGTAAGGTGTCTTAGATGCTGTGCAGAGATTTTAGTATTTTCTCTAAAGTATTTCCACACCTGTGCCTCATCTTTCTTACCACGTTCCCCTGTCGTGAACCCACTTTCTTATGATTTCCCTTTGAGAGGGTACATGACATGGAGAGAGAAGTTCCTTGACTTGCCCAAGTCTCTAAATGAGTTGGTGAGAAACCTGGGCTTTAACCCAGACCTCTTGAGCCCACATACTGAGAGTTTTAACTGAATCATGATATATTAGTCAGGGTTCTCTTAGAGGGACATAATAGGATATATATATATATATATAAAGGGGAGTTTATTAAGTATTAACTTACATGATCACAAGGTCCCACAATAGGCTGTCTGCAAGCTGAGGAGCAAGAAGACCCAGTCCGAGTCCCAGAACTGAAGAACTTGGAGTCTGATGTTCGAGGGCAGGAAGGATCCAGCATGGGAGAACCGATGTAGGCTGGGAAGCTAGGCCTGCCTCATTGCTTCACGTTTTTCTGCCTGCTTTATATTTGCTGGCAGCTGATTTGATTGTGCCCACCTGATTAAGGGCGGGTCTGCCTTCCCCACCCCACTGACTCAAATGTTAATCTCCTTTGACAACACCCTCACAGACACACCTAGGATCAATATTGCATCCTTCAATCCAATCAAGTTGACACTTAAAATTAACCATCACACATGATAAATGACCACCAATGTCAGTATCGTAGTCAATCAGTCCATCTCTGATAGCACTAAGGCATGGTGTGAGGCAGAACATTGGCTTTGTGGCATTAATTGCAAATCTCTCATACGCCCCAGACATCTTCTGTGGGGCAATCAACTGTGAATTCTCTTCTCTTGCCTTCTGAACCAGCTTCATTTCACCGAACATATATTGAGAAGCTACCATATGCAGGGTACAGTTTGTATTTCTTGTACTTCTCTTTAGTCTCCCCTCCTATCTAGCCCCATGATAACATTTCTGGTTCTTCTGAGAATGACCCATGTTGACTCCTTTGCAGGAAGTTAGACCTTTTAACAGCTGTGCAAGTAGATATGTTAGGATATTTTTCCACAGACACAGATGTTTTATTTATAGGGCCCCATCCACTTCTCATTAAGATGCTAGAGGGATGAAGGAAGAATTGAGAAAAGCCAGAAGATGAGATAGAAAAAAAGAAAGAGAAAAAATTAGAATTAAAATGTGAGGGTGGAGGGGTGCAGAAATGGCCAGAAACATCCTCAATCAGCTCCATGAAAATAGGAACCACATCTATTATGTCCATCCCATCTTCTTAGTTCCTTGAACGTCATCTGACAGATATCTGTCTTATGCATAAATAAAGTTAAAAAGAACTAGACATGATCAGAGTTTGGAAAAAAAACAAAACAACTTCAACTGTATTAGTCTGTTTTCATGCTGTGATAAAAACATACCCAACACTGGCTTATTTACAAACAAACAAACAAACAAAAAGAGGTTTAATGGACTCACAGTTCCATGTAGCTGAGGAGGCCTGGCAATCATGGTGGATGGCAAAAAGTACATCTTATATGGCAGCAGACAAGAGAGAATGAGAACCAAGTGAAAAGAGTTTCCCCTTAAAAAATCATCTTCCTCACGAGACTTATTCACTATTACTAGAACAGTAGGGGGGAAACTGTCCCTGTGATTCAATTATTTCCTAATTGAATATCTCCTAATTGAAACTCGCTTTGGGAGAGTTTGAATCTCTCTCAGAAGATGTGGGAATTATAGGAGCTACAATTCAAGGTGAGATTTGGGTGGGGACACAGCCAAACTATATCACGAACTAATTATTTTCTAGAAAATATAGACATTTTATACAACTATTTCCTCTTTTTTAAAAAAGGATCTAAGATTTGAATTTAAAGACAGGGATTGGTCCATGGGAGACATAGCTATAGGCAGCCAGGGCTGCACACAATAGGGGAGAAAGAAAGTTGGAAAGATATCACAGTTACTTTTTTAACCATTGGGTATGCCTTTTTCAATAGATCCTCATTTCCAGGGACAAGACTTTTCCAAGGGCCAAAAGCCTCAATAAAATTTGCATCTCCATATAGTTCTATTAAAAAATGAGCAAAATATATTCTGTGGCCTAATTTTATTGTTTTTTGTTTTATTTTTAAAGCACAATCAGCAATTTTGAAAACCAAGGGCTATAGTTGGATACAATGTGAAGTATTCTGAAGTTAGTATGCTGAAAAGTGAATCATTAAACTTAATTTAACTACATCCAGTTGTGTTCTCCAGACCAAAGAAGGGTTTTATTCTACTAATTATCCCATGGTTCTCATGGCTTAGGTCTCTTCCATGAGCCACTTCAGTATGAAAGCAGGCAACTAAGCACTCTATTCACAAAATAGGGAACCCTGAATTTGCCATCATTCATGTCAAATGGCCAATTAGGTTCCTAGACAGACCTCAGGGCCATGTGTTATGGTAATGAACAAAATAAGTATAAGATATTAGATCATTACAGTATTCCATGCATTAACCTTCAAATTAACCCTGCATTAGACACTCAAGCTTTTCTGGGTTCAAATATAATGTCACTTATTTTACCATGACTCATAATTACCAAAGTCAGCTTCCATCCAATGTGATTAGTTCCTTGGCCCTGGAGCCCACCAGCAGGTGGAACCTCTGTACCAACCAGTGACTTGGTGACAGATAGCTGGACTGTGACTCAGGAAGTATACAGAGGATCCTTTATTTCAGTGACTCTGCAAATACTTGGCAATATTCATTCACCTGCAGCTATTTACAAGCCAGGAAATCTACAACTGCCCGTCCCATAATTTTCACTGAGCATTTGTTCCTGCCTCTCTTCTTTTCACTGTTTTATTAATTCAACTGATGGGTGTTGAGCATCTGTCATATCCCATAAACTCTTCCAAGTGCTGGGGTAGAGTGACAGAAAGATATTCATAGTCCTTGGCTGTGTGGAGTTTATATTGCAGGAGGATAGGTGGAAAAGGAAGAGAAAGACATTCAAATAGAAAGAAGAAGATGGAGGAGGAAGAGGAGAAAGAAAGGGAGGAATAGGGGGATGAGGAGAAATACAAATGTTATATAATTTGTGACAATAATTTTTAATAAATTCCCATTATTTCTTACTTTAAGCTTCTTTAAATCTGTCATTTAATTAGTGACCATTATGCATTCAGCATTTACAAATGTTAGTTCAATAAATTCACTCAACATCGCTAGGAAGTGCTTACTGATCCCTTTTTATAGATGAGGAGACTGAATTTAAGAATATGATAAAATAATAATAACTACAACAGCAACAACAATATTCATAAAATATAAGATATACTGAGATATGCCAAGCATTTACTCACAGTTTTATTCAAGCTTATGATAATCCTATGAGGCACTATTATCCTCATTTTATAGTTGAAGAATGGAAGCTCTGAGAGTTCAGCACTCTCCGAGGTTACAAAGCTATCAGTTAAGACAGCCAGAATATAAACCCAAGTCAAACTCTCTCCAAAGTCTTTACTCTTAAGCACATATGAGAAAACTGAAGCCCAGAAAGGTTAGATCTTGCCCTATGATACACAAGTGGAAGGAGTTGAATCCCTACCCAGACTGCAAAATCCATGTTCTCCCTCTTACCCATGAAAGATTAATCTTCTCCAAATTCTAGGCTACACTCTGAAGATGTCCTTGTTTTGATCACTACTACCCTGAGTATCCCCAGTGTGGAACCTTATCTCACAGGCAGAAAGTAGATAGTACATAGAGCAGAAGGTATGGCTGCCACCTGCCTAAATCCTCTCACACAAAGGGCAGGTAGCCTTTCTTCTCTCGTTTGCCAACTTCTGAGTCTCCTTGTCTCTGAGCCCCTCCTCATCTGTACAGCCTTCTTCCACTTTGGTGCATGACTGGGCACTTCCTACTCACAGCCCCTCAGTTCTTATCAACTCCTGGGGCACCACATCCATCTGTGCTTGCATGTGCTCTTCTGGCAATGCTCCTAGATTGTGCTCGTGTGTGTGTGTGTGTTTGTGTGTGTGTGTGCATGCATGCTAATGAATCTGGAGCAAATTGTCACAGCCAAGGACAACCAAGGACAAGGAGATAAGCATAAAGAGTGAAAGTATCAGGTGACAGAAAAGGACACAAAGATGTATCACGGTGACAGAAGACAGGAAAGTCTTCAAAGCCAAGGGACAAGGATCTTCCAGAAGCATAAGATGCTGAGGAATGGTTTCCTGTTCATTGTACTAGGCACAATATTAATTACATCAGAAACTTTTTGTTTTGAATTGCTTTATTTATCCTGTAAGGAAGACACTTGTTTCTATTATACAGAAGAGGAAAAAACGTATGGAATAGAAAGCAAATTTTCCAAAGGTCACGTAGTGAATAAGTGAAGGAGTCAGGATTTAAAAATGCATTGCTTCAACATTAAAACATGTTTCCTATACTAAAATTTTCCACTGTGACAAATATGACAGAAGAGTTACTGAGACTGAAGAGTAGGGGAGGGCCTCCCTCACTGGTAACTAAGACATAGGTGATCCTATAAGTTACTGTTCATGTTAGGATACTTTTGAGATGAAAGCAAGTACTCTTAATAATATGTCAAGACAACAGGTATAAAGGAGATGTTTAGTCTCCCTACTAAGAGGGAACTGGTGACTGAAAAAATAGTCCTAGTAGAACACTGAGGTGGAAGGCAGATAGCAGTGTACTAAAGAGATAAGAAGAGATAAAGAAAAGTAGAAAATGAGAGCAGGTCATGCTACTTAAAAAATAATTGCTGGACACCAGAGGAACAATACTGAAAAGTAGTTTATGAGGGCACCAAGTCTGGCTTACCTGTGAACTCAGTGATGGTAGAGACCACGTGCATTTCTTCATTGTTGTATTCCTAACACCTCCTACAGAGCCTGAAATCTAGAGGCACTTAATACATAAATTTTAACTAAATAACAGGGAGTCAGAAATTGCTCTCGTATGGCAGAAAAATTCTGAGGATAATTGTAGGAAGAAGGGGTGGATATTATAAAGGTGAGTTAAAAAATCATAATGAGAGAGATGATAAATAAAATAGGAGGGATTGATGGTAAATGGCCTTAAGAGTTCAAGCGAGATAGGTGTTTCTATTTAAAGGAAAAAGGGTAAATCTTTTATTTTTTTATTTTTATTTTTATTTTTGGAAATGGAGTTTCACTCTTGTTGCCTAGGATTGAGTGCAATGACGCAATCTTGGTTAACTGCAACCTCTGCCTCCCGGGTTCAAGTGATTCTCCTGCCTCAGCCTCCCGAGTAGCTGAGATTACAGGCATGTACCACCACGCTTGGCTAATTTTTGTATTATTAGTAGAGACAGGGTTTCACCATGTTGGCCAGGCTTGTCTCAAACTCCTAATCTCAGGTGATCAAAGCGGGGAAAAACTCTTTTTTTTTAGTGAAGTAATAACATGAGGCTATAATGACTGCATGACATACAGATAGGAGATAACTTTTCATCAGTGGTGAGGACTGAATGATAGCAATATACATGAAATATTTTCAGAAAATATGTACTGTGTGTACCTCATGCCTGGAACTCTAAACAAACACCACCTGTTGAATCCTTTCCACTGAACACCTCCAGTGTGGTGGTTAACTAGCTGTGTGGAACCTAAGCAGACAACATTTCCTTGGACTGGATTTCTAGCAATATGGGTATTCCCTGTTTGGCCAGGACTTGTTGAGTGCCCTTGAATAATCCCCTTCCCCATGCAGCACCAAATGGGATTTTGAACCAGATAATAATTTTCCACAGGACTGAAGGCTCCGTGCCAAGACAATGACCATGTTTTCAGTAAAATAATAAAAATTAGAAAAAAGAGTTCAGTTTTTCATAAGTATAAATTTACTCCATTTAATAACTATTCCTATTCTGAATCATGTATTTCCCTGTTTTTCTCATTTTATGAAATCCATCTCTAACAGCTGGATGTCTGATTTCAGTGTTTCATAGTTTAGGGACCTGACTTTAGAAATTTATATCCCAAATTATATGCTTTCTTGAAATTTACTTGGATTTTACAACAGCTAGATCTGTAGCCCATTGAGCTAGAGCACCTGTAAGTTTCTGGGCTCTGTGATTTGCTTGACAAAACTTGAGATTCTGAATTTCCTTTGATGGCTGAGTTTTGAAAGGAGAAGAGGCTCCTTACTGATGCCCATGGAAGTCCAAACAACCAAACAATTGATACTTCTTGATTGGGAGAGTGTGAATGAACAGTTTTGGGGGATAAATATCCTCTCTAGATGTATCCACCTCATAACAGTAATTATTTTAGTTTACCTATATGACAGGAAAAAGTCCTCAAATGTCCATAAGCAACAACCTGAAAGTCTATCCTGGGAATGGACACATGACTCGCTAGGAGAAAATAAAAGAGACAAAGAATGAGAGAAAAGAGTAAAACAGTGTGAATTAAAGCTTGAGTCTATGAGTTCAGGCTTGGTGTGTCAGTGGAATTATGGAATGAGCAGGATAGCTTGAGGTCATGAAGAAGCAGGAAGATGCATGTACTACACAGAGAGATAATTATCCTAAATAAATTCCCTGAAGTAGATATAATTGGTTCAGGCTGGAAGCAAAAATAGTTTTTGTTGCTGCAAAACTAATTTTTGTGCTAGGTTTTGCTTTGGTCTTTAGCAGCTTATACATAGCACCTAGCTGTGGAAGCCATAGTGAGACAGAACCTTCAGGAGAAGAAAAAATCGAAACATTTCCCAGGATGCTGAGTGTAAGAGATGACTGTCTGATGAAGGAAGGGGATCCATAATGGGATGTTTCATCAATATATGCTCAAATAGAGAGGACCTCAAGTATTCAGAAAAACTTCCCCAGGAGAGTTCAGTGGCATCTACATTAAAGCCCCCTTTAAGAAAAGACATCATTGTAAAATTTCACATTTTAAATAAGGTCATTTAGGCTTTTTTTTTTTTTTTTTTTTAAATGAATAGCTTGTGAAAAGAAGCAACTGCACTCCTTTAAATGGGTAGGTGTCCTTGTACAACTGAAATATGATCCAATGTATACAGAACTTTGTTAGTCTGATCAGCCTGCCAAAACAAAATACCACAGACTAGGTGGCTGAAACAAGAGACATTTATTTTCTCAGAGTTTTGGAGCTAGAAGTCCAAGATCAAGATTCCAGCTGATTCCGTTTCTGATGAGGGCTCATCCCCGCTGGCTTCCGTACATGGAACAATACAAGTGACCCACTTTCCTCACTAGATGCTTTAGAAACAGCTTTCCATGGATGCTACTGAACAATGCTGATTCATCCACACTCTCCCTCACCTTGGTCCACAGTGATCAGTGTTACAGACTACAAAATCATTTCTCACGTCTCTTGCAACAAGAGAAGAATGGACCACGCCAGAAAACAGACTGGTAGGATGCGAGATATAGAACTAAACATACCTGCAGAAGGAGGGAGCAGCACAAAAACACAGTAGTAGAGCAGTGAGGTGGAAAGTGAGGTGAGACGTGATGGTCCAGGTAGAGACACCTCCACAGAGTACAGCAAAGAGAGTCTCTTTCACCATGTAAAACAAATAAGAACTTGTGCCAGTTTAGGGTGAGAATAATATGGAAATTCAAGCAGACAGCTGGCATCAAAATATGCAATGGTGGCTGGCCCCAGGGCTAGAACTTCAGGCAGGGCAAAGGTAAGAGGGAGAAAACTGACGTTCAGTAAACATCTAATTTTTATAAGGCATGCTTTACAATCTATTGAATTTACTTTTTATAATACTACAAGACAGTATTTTAAACCATTTAAACTACTTTTAACAGATAAAGCAAATGAGGTTCAGAGAAGTCAAAGAACCTGCCTGCATTAATCAGTTTTTCCAGAGAAACAGAACGAATAGAATAGAATAGAATAGAATAGAATAGAATAGAATAGAATAGAATAGAATAGACTATAGTACAGTAGAATTGAATAGAATAGAGTAGAGAAGAATAGAATACAGTAGAAGAGAACAGAATAATAGAGATTTATTGTGAGGGATTGCCTCACACAATTATAGAATTATAGAAGCTGAGAAGTCTTATGATCTGCAAGTTGGAAGCTGAGAAACATCTCTAGTACAATTCAGCTAAAACTCTACACTCTGAGAACCACGGAGCCAATCATGTGAGTCTCAGCGAGTGGGAAGGTCCAAAACCAGGGACACTGGCATCTGAGGGCAAAATGAGATGTCCCAGCTGAAGAAGAGAGCAACTTCACCCTTCCTCCACCTTTTTACTCTATTTAGGTCCTCAACAAATTGAATGATATCTATTTGTGTGTGAGGGCAATCTTCTTTACTCAGTCTTCCTTTCCAAATGCTAACCTCTTCCAGAAACATCCTCATAGACATGTCCAGAAATAATGTCTTACTAGCTATCTGAGCACCTCTTAACTAAGTCAAGTTGACACATAAAATTAACCATTATACTCCCCAAAGTGCCAGAACTGATTAGTGGTAGTCTCAGGATTTGAATAACGTTTCTGTGATTCCAAAGCCATTCTCCCTCCACTGGGGGACCATGCACAAAACAAAAGCTGGAGATAAAACAGAAGCTCAGTTCTCAGGCTTGAAAAATTAAGGCAAAGATATTCCTAGAAGTGGTGCACAAAGGGGAAAGAGACGTAGCAGAAAGGGTACTCAGTATCAATACAGTAATCACCTAGAGCCCTGTGAATCCTCTTGACCAGGGAAAGGTTTAGTCCTGAAGCCTGATGTGTGATTGCTCCTGCAGGTGGAAGTCAAAAAGCTTTCAGATTTGAGGAACTCAGGAGTGGAAAAAGAAGCCTCAGACACCCATAGAGATGGGGCAGGTTTACAGATAATGGCCATGACCATGGAACAAAGTGAATTTTTGATCCACTTTGGGACTGAATGCAGGACTTGAAACCTAATTTGAGTTGGGCTTTAACTGAACTAATCAGTCCATCTGAGGCTGTAGTGTTCAAAACAATATGTGGAGAGGGCAAATCACCTGCAGGCCAGCGCAGGGGTCAGCAAGCACATCATCCTCTTGACAGAGCAGCATGGAGCTTTCATTAAAAGAAAACAAACAAACAAACAAACAAAAAACACAAAAAAACCTCTAGTGGGATATTTGCAGCATGTTTGAAATTGAAGATAATTCTCAGCACAGAATACTTTATGTCGGGCTTTGTCATATAAGACATAACTTGGAAAAGTCAGGGAGAGTCACTAAGTTCTAGGAAGACAGAATCCCTGAAGAACTGGTGGTGTATTTCCTATTATGGTGACTAGCCTGGGACTGAAACTGTGAGGATCTTATAATCTGATGAAAAGATCAGAGACACTAAAGGTAAGCTGTTCTCATAATAAAATGGAATTACAGGACAGTTTGGGGCATCCTGAGCCAAGTGGTAAAGGATATGTCAATGCAACAGGGTGCTAGGACCCAACCAGGGAGACACTAGAATTCTGTGAAAGGAGCAACTTTGCGTGATACTACTTTCTGTTTCCTCCCCACTCAGCAGAGAACCTCTTTCTGAAGTGGCAGAATCAAACTTCCTTAATTTATTTCCCTTATACATAGACCCTGGCCTGGACACACTGATCCCTGAGTCCCTACCACTCCCGCAACTAAGTGGAATCCACATGCCTGCCTTTAGTATCAATGGTGGGGAAGCAAGTGAGGGTCTTCCCCAGGAATTCAGGAATTGACAGATTGCAAGTCAATTTGTGTTCTTTGATTTTCTCCCCTGGCTCTCTAAAGAAAACCTTCGTTAATTGCTGGATGCATAAATGACGTCTACAGAAACATGTTGTACTCAGCAATGTGGAGGTTAGTTGGAAAATTCTCCTGCTGGACTCCCTAGTAATGTCCTCTTATCTCTTAACAAGTGACACTGCCAGCTGTAGAAACTTGAGGGTCTGATATCTCAAGTTTTCTAATGATCTCCCTGAACACCTTTCCTTGAAAAATCTCTCTCTTGGCCAGAGGCATGTGCCCTTCACCACTGCATGCAAATATATCACAGGCTTCTGTCACTCCCTGGAAAAGGAGAAGAAAAAAAAAATGATATGGAGAGAAAATTCTAATCAGAAATTGGACAGTTAAATCCCAATCCAGACACTCCAACCAACTAACTTTTGGAGCTGTCAGTGTCTCACTTGTAGAATGGCCATGGCAATCCCCATTCTACCAACCTCAGGATTGTAACATGGAGACAAGGTGATCATTAAGGTGCTTCAGGAAACATAACACCTGTAGCTGCAATTTATTTAGTTGTAACTTTATGTCACATATTTTTCTGAGCACTTTATATATGTTGTCTCATAGGTATACACTATTATTACCCCACTTACCCATATGGAAACTGAAGCAAAAAATAAGTTAAGTATTTACCAGTGGTCACGCAGTGAGTAGTGGCAGATAGAAGATTGGAAGATCTAGGCAGTGGGTTCCAGAGACCAAGGGCTTTACCTTGGTGTTCTCCAGTTATTGTGTTACTGTCGGTTAATATTGAGAAATTATCTCAAAAAGGAATCGCTCCATTTTATACTCCCCACTTCCACCCTAAACATTCATATCTAACTACCATCAAGCTCCATATATCCACCAGACTCTCTTAAAAGCACTGCCTTTAATGTCCCTACTTTTCATGGTTGTGACAAGACGACATTCAGATTCTACTCTGTACCAGTTGCACACAAAGCATCATAACCTCCTGAATCAAGGGATCTTCACATGGCTACACATGGCTACACTTACTCCATGTGGAAGGCTATGGAATGTTTCCTGCATCCCCAAACTCTAGTCAGAGAAGCTGAGTAGGAAGAAGAGGCAGAGACAAAGGCATGCATGAACATGAGAGTAGGACTTAGGGGAGAGACAAAGTTCAGATGGGTCAGAATAAGATACCATGATTGGTTTTTTAGCTGCCATATTCAAAGTTCTCACCACAGAAGTCCTCACTTTGGGTGGGCCTCAATACTAAAAATATTTACTTGGAAACTGTCTTAATTTAATTTAGGAGAACTAAATAATTAAACATGAGGCCAAAGTACATAAGAAAGTGGCAGTCTTTTATTACAAATACGCGCACACTCTCGGGCGAGGTTCTCTGGTCCTCAGGTGTGGGGGGGCCAGGGAAGTCGCCCCGGCACTCTCGGGTGAGGTTCTCCGGTCCACGAGTAGGAGGGGCCAAAGAAGTCACATGACTCCAGCCGGTGGCAGACTTTTATGCATTGGTACTGGAAGGGGGAGGGCAGTGGGCAGGATAAGGGCATGATAGGGGCGTCTCCATAGGCGTGGCTGGGTAACTTTCGATCTCTTCGGATTGACCTCACCTGGAGCATACTCGGTTGTCCTGCACTTTCCTGGGCGCAGGAAAGTTGGTGATGAAGAACCCGGAAGCAATTGGGACTGTGCCATCTTGTTCACCTTCCTCCATTTTGTCCCTTCTCCCTCACCCAAACAGAAACCCTTTACAAAAAAAAACATTTTTCCACTTCCCCGTGATTTAGAAGAGCTTAGTCCTTTGCAGAAATTTAAAAAATTGTGGCTGGGTGTGGTGGCTCACGCCTGTAATCCCAGCACTTTGGGAGGCCAAGGCAGGCGGATCACCTCAGGCCAGTTCAAGACCAACCTGGCCAACATGGTGAAACTTGGACTTTAATAAAAATACAAAAATTAGCAGGTCATGGTGGTGGGGGCCTGTAAACCCAGTTACTCAGGAGGCTGAGGCAGGAGTATTGCTTGAACCCAGGAGGCAGAGGTTGCAGTGAGCCAAGACTAAGCCACTGTACTTCAACCTGGGTGATAGAGCAAGACTTGGTCTCAAAAAATAAATAAATAAAAATAAAAATTAAAACAATGATTATTTGTAGCCAGGTCAGAAATTTAAGATTGGGGATGCTGCTCTTCTTCCAAATCAAGTTGTAACTAAGAGAAAACCATACCATTACTCTTGCATTCCTTATAAACTTCTAGGAAAAGAACCAATACTGAGGATTAAACCTATTTTACTCAACTCTTTTCAGGACATTATGAGACTGAGAATTTTAGTAAAATCCGAATTTTCCTCTAGGGAGTTTGCAGACACTGAAGAAGCATAAAATGTAAAAATATAGTGAATGACTATAATTGCAGTGTTAAAATTCCTCCTGGCTGATCCAGCATCCTTTGTGGGATGCTGAATTAAATACTAAGCTAGTTTAGCATTACAAGCCTCTGGAGACTATTTTTCATTTTGTCAAACCTCACCTGCAACTGTGAAAGGAAGTCCAGATACGGAGGCTTTCACCTTTGTCACTCTTATGGTAAACAAAAGTACCCTCTCAACTGGCTCAGCATGAAGGCAGTTCAACAATGAGCATAGCTCAACAGTGAACACTGGCATTTCTGCATCTTTAACTCCTATTTTATAAACATCCTTGGTGTTTTCCCACCAGTCTTAATCAATAAATGATTATTTATTAAATATCTCTTATACGCCAGACCCTGTGAAATTTCTTGTATTATATAGGAGCTTCTAGTCATTGGGGAGAATTTAAAAATTTTTCATAATAATGAAAAGGAATGGTTGGTTAAGACTTAAAAAGAAAGTAAGTGCTAAAGAAATGTAGAGGAGGGTGTTCCAACTGGAACAATCAGAAACAAATAAACAAAGAAAAAACTTTAAACACACTTGTGAGACTTGAAATAGACTCAAGAAGAATGATTCAGAATGATAATTAGAGGCGGGCTTCTAAAATGAGGATTAGAATCAAAGAATGTGCCTACTTATGTGACAGGCATTGGGGAATTTCGGGATTGGGTAAGCATTACCCTCTGTTGGAAAGTGTCCTGCATACACAGCCAGGAGACCAGGAATCAGTATGACACTGGGCTACATCTTTAGTCCTGACCTCAATCTTCTCATCTGTTCCATGAGGAGGTTGGCCAGTTGACACACATGATCCCTTCCAACTCCACAACACACACTTGTCTGGACAACAATATTGCAGTCGGAACACAGAATATTCTGGCTTGAAAAAATTCGTCTGCTGTGAGGCAATACATAGTATGGTTAATCTTTTCAAAGATATCATGATGGGAATGACTGAATCTTCGTGGTCACCACTGACTCTTTCAGTTGTTACTGTGGCTGGTATTTGCTAATAATCCACTCATTTGGTAAACATGCCCCCATTGTCAAGTGTAGTAGGCCTTGGGGGATGGGAGGTAATTAGGCATCTTCTCAAGAAAGTTGCAATCTAAGGTGCCATAACCTGGAGCCTGTAGGCCAAATTCAGGTCAGGGATTACATTATCACGCAAGCCAGTATTTTTAAATGTTGGCAAGTTACTGACAATTTCTCATCAAGTACAAAACAAAGCAAAACACACCCTGTAGCTGGAGAAGCATTGATTGGGAAGGGGTCAGGGGAATCCTCTCACTGGCCCATGTTTCATGACTAGAATATTTCATTAGAGGTAGAAAGAATTTCCCAGAAATCAGTAATTGGTATGTTGAAGGAAAGTATCCCCATATGTGAACCCTTTGTGAAAACTCATTTCATTAGACATAAAACTTCACGAAGATAAAGACAGCAAATCAAATAAATAAGACCCACCCCTTGGGGGTTACTGTCTAATTTTTATCTGGTGCCTGCTTTTGCTATCCAAAAGTTGTTCCATACATTTACAAGTGAGAAAGACCATTCATATTGACCCACATTTTTATGACCTAATCTTCCCCCTGTGCTCTTGTAAATTTACATTTTTATCTGGTATTTGCAATCTTTATGGTGCCATTTGGCCTAGTTTATTTCTCTTGAACTTAAATGCCAAGGCAAAGTAGGCCCCAGCAAAAAGCTTCAGGCACCTGGCACCTGGACATTTTTGTTTCTTGGGTTTTGCCAATTAAATCAAACTCACTCTGAGACTGCCTTAGGAAGAGACAGGCTTAATATCCTGGTTAGCAAACAGAGGAGTTACAGTCACACTTGACTTATAGTCTGTTTAAACTACAAATCAGCTGCAATTTGTGGTTTCTACTTCCTAAGACATGGAAACATTGGGGATATCATAGAGAACATTACTGCCAAGTCCCAGGACTCTAGACTTGCTGGGGGAAAGGGAGGAGGATAAGAGGTGAATTACATAATTGCTATATGTCCAATTATTCAAGAGGGTACATTTATTTAAGCCCATTCTTATGGGACATGTTGGATATACAAGCAATTCTGAACCAAAGACATCCAACAATCGATCTTTGGTGAAACATATACTGCAGGTCTGAAGAATGATTACTGTGATTCTGTGTCCTGGTTAAAAAAATTTAACTTAAAACTATCTGTGAACCTTCATTTTACTCGCAAATCCAGTTGGAACTGAATTCTTGGAAGGAGCAAAGAAAGAAAAATAATCTCAGATAAGTTATTTTTAAACTTAGATTAAATATGTACTATTAATATAGGATAATGTCACTGCGATTTTGCTGTCCATCATGGTTCTGAATGATGAATATACTCAATCGGCAGGACATAAATATATTTTATTCCTTGTGCTTCCAGAATTTTTGGACATTCCTAAAATATAGTGGTTGAAGGAGAACATATTGAGCATAGTACTTCCTAGTACAACTAGCATGCTATTTAAAAATCAGTTTATTCCATGGTTCCTGATTTTTGGACTTCAGTAGATTATTTTATTTCACTTTCTGGGCCTCCAACTAGAGCAAGATGCAGACAGAGACAACCTTACTTAGGTGAATAACCAAAGTTATGTTATGTTTTGGTTTGTTCACGTTTTAATGTAATCTAAATTAAAGATAGATTTTAAGGATCAATGAAGCTAAATTAATAGGTTTATCTCATGAAAATTTTTATAGCCATTAAATGGAATGAGGTAGGCCTACATGCACGTTTAGGGAAACATGGCTAAGAAATAACATCAAATGAAAGTTCAAGCTGTATAAAAATGTATTATGATCAAGTTTGTGTAATCATTTGCTATATGGATAATTTAAAAATATAGATATTCATGTATAATGTTTATCCATGAACAGAAAAAAGTCAAGGATACATATATATATATATGCGCCATATGACAATT
Organism: Chlorocebus sabaeus; assembly: GCF_047675955.1. Lineage (NCBI taxonomy): Eukaryota > Metazoa > Chordata > Mammalia > Primates > Cercopithecidae > Chlorocebus > Chlorocebus sabaeus. The sequence goes on from NC_132912.1 coordinate 111,225,572, forward strand.
ATATTAAAAGGTTTCACATTACATTTTTGAATCATTTATACCATGTATATTTTCCTTTTTAATCTTATTTCAAAATTATTACATGTCAAAATTTATTTTTTTGGTGGGAAGTTCTATGAATTTTAAGATAAATACATTTCTATAACCATCACCAAAATGTATATAATAAAAATAGTCTCCACAAATTGCTTTTTATAATTAAAAGTCGCTACAGTAAATCCAAATGAAAAGTAGGGATTCTTGAGGCCTCTGCACAAGAATGTCCTCATCCCGGGAACTCCCTGCCACTGTGGCTTCTTCGAGCTTTATCAGTGGTCCCAGCCATTTCAGCTGCCAGGCCTGGAAATATCTCTCCTGACACACACAGGGACAGATCTGTGGGGCACAGACAACAGGAAGGCATGCAGTTTAGACATTTTTATTTATCAGTCCTAAATATATTCTCATGACAACAATAAAGTTATCTCCAGTACTAATCAGAGCTGGAATCTGATCAGGTAAAAGGTTGTTTTGCCATCACAGGCCGGAGAACCTTGGCTTCTGGCAGGGGGAGCATTCCGGCCGGGAGGTTTCAGCTTCCTTAAGGCATAAGCCTCTGCAGCAGCATTACGTTGATATTATCCCCAACAATTAAAATAATAATCAAAAGAAAATCAAAGTTGTTGCCAGAAAAATTTATGGAAGTTTAGGGGTTCTTCTTAGAGTAGGAAAACAAGCAGCACCAAGAAAGAGGTAGGTGGAAAAGAGGAAGAGGAGGGATGATGGAAGGGTCTGGAGATTGCCTGCCATGTTTCTTCCTTTCTCCAGAGCATATTTTATTTTATTTATTGCTTTTTTCCCTTTTCACAAGTGGTAACTCAGAGCATATTTCTAAAATGCAGAAGTGTCAGTAATGTTTGGAGATAGGTTTGTCTCTCCATTGAGGCACCAATAGACTCCTGGTGGCCTGTTTCCTTCCTGAGTACATTTCTGTAAGACAGGTGGTATCAGGACAATGAGACCGCAGATGATGCAAAGGGAAGTCTCACCATTCACCCTCACAGCTTTATTTTCTAAAAGTCTCTGCAGGTGATACACTATGAACAACATCCTGATACTGAAATCACAGGCATCAAGGAGCTAAGATCCCAGAGAGACTTCTGACCTTGCTCTATAAGCTGGAAGAGTTTCCAGCCGGGAGAACCAGCTAGAGGAAAGAGCCAATGGAAGTGTTCTCCATTACTCTTCATCCTTCATAGGTAATTTTGTTTATTACCACTGAAAATGCTCAATCAGTCCCCAAATGAAAACAACCCCTACCTTGAGAAGTAAACAGATATTTTGGGGGATAAAGCAAGTGGCTTCCTCATATAAAGAGTTCTGGGTTTTTTAGTTTCATTTTTTTCTGGGAGTAACTATTTTATTGGTTCCTGCCAATTTATATTTTTAAATTTATTTTTATTTTATTTTTTTTGAGACAGGGTCTCACTCTGTTACCCAGGCTGGAGTGCAGTAGTGCAATCTTGGCTCACTTCAACCTCTGCCTCCTGGGTTCAAGTGACTCTTCTACCTCCGGCCTTCCGAGTAACTGGGATTACAGGCACATGTACCACGCTCAGCTAATTTTTGTATTTTTTTGGTAGAGATGGGGTTTCACCAAGTTGGCCAGTCTGGTCTTAAACTGCTGACCTCTGGTGATCTACCTGCCTCAGCCTCCCAAAGTGCTGGGATTACAGGCATGAGCCACCGTGCCTTGCCTTTTTAAATTTTTTTTTCCCAGGAATTTTGACCACCTGTGTCACTGTCATTTGAAATTAGTGTCCATAGGACTCCTGCCTGTCTGTGTTTGGAGACAGCTTGTCTGCCCTGTGCAATGTGTCTCCCCAGGTCAAGGCAATGGCTCTGATCCAACCTTGATCATCTGTGTGATCCTACAACCTTGCTCCAGGTCCCTAGGCCCCCTTACCTGGCACTCTGGGCATTTGCACACATACGAGTATAATCTTTGTTAAACTAAATTAAGCCTTAGCTACTGTCCCTTGCTTTTTGAAGGTTTTCACTTCCCCTGTGTGATTATTGTAGCTGATAAGAAAGTACTGACGCCACTTATCTTTTCTGTGGGAGAACCGGTATACAAACAGGTGTAAGACTCTGCTTCTCAATTCCCAAACGCTTCATGCAACACAGCAAGATTAAAACACTCCCTTATACACAGTGTCAGGAAGCCTTAAGCACCCACCTGACATTTTGTACAGTCACATTTTTGCTACATGCACTTCAATGGAGCTGTCCACAGGTACTTACTCTGCTTCACCTGATCACTTATCACTCTCAGCTGTAAAATTTGGCCATTCTATAATATCTGGGGAGAAAGACCTTCTCTGGGTTATGTTCCAACCAATAGAAGATATACTCATTTTCATGTGATCTATTGCTTTTAATTGGTTGACTTGAACCTGTTAATTAAAAAATGAGAATATTGTGGAGAATTTAGGATACCTCCATTACCCAACACAACCCTGCTCCCTGCTATCTTTCCTTTAATTTCACTTCATGAGAGAATCCAGCTCTATTATTGTATTCTCCATGGGAAACAAAGTTGGAAATTGAAACACTAGAATTTTCTGAACTTAAAATCCAGCTCTATTATTGTATTCTCCATTGGAAACAAAGTTGGAAATTCAAACACTAGAATTTTCTGAACTTAAAAATGTACTAAGGGAGAAAGGAGAAGCAGATTATATGGCTCTTTACCACAATCATCAAAAACTCATTTACCAGAGAGGGACACCCCTCAGTACTCAGCATTAGCACAGAGGACAGCAGTAAATGGGAACCAATGGAAGGTGGCTCACCATTTACACAGGGCACATGAGGGATGTGATTAACACAGCTGGTTACATCAGCCGCAGATACTGCTCCGGGATTACCAGGAAAACATGAAGAACATGGATAGAAGGTTACTGAACAAGGATCAACAAGAAAAATGTCTACCTGTACTGAAGAGAAACCACAGTTCAGACACAGGTATGCCTGAGCTCGGGGTATATGCTCTCACACATGCCGGTAGACTCTCTATCAATCTTGGTTATTGGTTCCTGAGAGCTATTCCGGGGTCAAACCTCCAGAATAATTTTTGTTTCTTCAAAAATCAATCATGCATTCTGCCTTCATAATAACCACAGCTCGCCAGATGCAAGATCAGGTGCCTACTGAGGAAGCATGATCCCCAGCCATGATGGTGTTCAGTGAGAGTGAGAAGCCAGAGGCTCCCTGGTCCTGATAGTAATGAGTAGGAGGATCTATGCCTCAGTCAGGGCTGTATTAGGTAAACTCTAACTCTACTGATACTTTCTCAGAGCTAACTTCCCAAAGCAACAAAACTGTGATTTAATAGACACTCATAAAACATTATGACTACTTTCATCATTCATGTGAAGAAACTGAGGCTCACAGATATTAAATGACTTACTCTAAGTCATACGAATGATTAGTGGCAAAACCAGGGCCAGCCCAGGCCTGGTCAACTTCTAGCCCAATGCTCCATTATCTGGTCTCCAAGCAAAAGGCTATATGCTCAAAGCCTGTATGTCCATAAAATAAATCCCAACAAAGATTACAGAAAGCAGCACTAGCCCAGTGCTGAAGAACAGAGAGGGAGGGCTGGTGGCAACTTCCCCTGGGCCCTTGGATGCTATATCTGATTTTTCTTTCCAGGATCATGGCCTCGCATTTCACCCAACATCATAATTTACCAGGAAGAAAACACTGCTGAGGTCGTATCATAATCTTTAGGCCTTGGTCCCTGGAAGCTGCTCTCATTTCAAACACCTCATGCAGTACCTCTTCTTAGTTTAGCTCAGTCTGATGTAGGCTGGAAGCTGACACAGTGAGGGAAAGGACTTGCTCTTCCATGCCAAATGGTTAAAGTGTTCATTCCATGAATTGGAAAATGAGCCTGGTGCAAAAGAAACCACCTATCTTAGGTTCTAGTTGGAGAGAAGTGTGTTGCATCCAAGCTATGTGGACCACGAAGACACATATACAGTATTTCTGCCAAAAAAATTCACAGGGCCATAGTACTTATCAGGAAATAGATTTTTTTCTTGTTTTTCTCCTCCTCCAGATTCTCCTTCTCCTACCCCTCCACATCTTTCTTCTTCCCCCTTTACTCTTCCTTCTTTTTCTTTTTGGCAGTTTGTCCCCTTCACACAGAATATTTATAAAAATGTTGTAAAGCATTTTGCCCTGCCACACAAATAATCATGAACAAACAAAACAAACCACCATGGGACAGATTTCTATAAATATTTTAAAAGGAGTCTGATATGGTTAGCCTTTGTATCCCCACCCAAATCTCAAATTGAATTGTAATCCCCGTTATCCCTGTAGGCCCCATGTGTCAAAGGAGAGACCAGGTAGAGGTAATTGAATCATGGAGGTGGTTTTCCCCATGCTGTTCTCGTGATAGTGAGTTCTCACGAGATCTGATGGTTTTACATGGGGCTCTTCCCGCTTCACTCAAAACTTCTCCTTCCTGCCACCATGTGAAGGTGCCTTGCTTACCCCTTTTCATTTGCCATGATTGTAAATTTCCGGAGGCTTCCCTAGTCATGCTGAATTGTGAATCCATTAAACCTCTTCCTTTATAAATTACCCAGTCTCAGGCAGTTCTTTATAGCATGATGAAAATAAATGGACTGATACAAGGACTTAGTGAACAGAGATATGTCTTGGATATGAGCCCATAGTAAATTAGAGCATATGGAAGATTTTGTAGTGGGTAAACTAATTTAAGGAACATGAAATCACACCAACTAAGATGTTATGAGTACCCTTTGTGACAGACACTCTGCTAAATATTTTGCTTCTATTACTACATGTCTTCCTGACAACTCTACGAAGTAGGTATGATTATTATACTCACTTCGCAAAGAAGGATACCAAAACACATTTAGGTATGATTTGTCTAAGGTTACATCATATGAAGCAGAGCCAGGTTTCAAACTCAAGCAACTTCAGTACAACCACACCACACTGAAGGTTATTTGGTTATTTGCCAAACAAGGAATTAGTGCTCAAAAGGAGAGTTACCTGATTTGCTCAAAATCAACCTGCAAATATGTGACAGTTAGGATAAAACCCTAATCTAAGTCTTGTCTGATGCTCTTTCCATAGCATAAAAAGAGATCCCAGACACAAAGCTCATGTTATTCCAAAGTGCTGACTCATACACATGGGTCAGGGATGAACTGAGAACCATAGATTTGCCCCATTGGCCATCAGAAAAACTTCTTACTAAAGACACTGTCTTAAAGCACTTTTTTGGATTAAAAACAATTCACAGAGATTCAACCTCGAAGCACCATGCACTTAACGTGGTCCAAGATTTCCTTGTGCCAGTGGCTCTTATATTTTATGACATCTTCAATATCTCCCCAGGAAATGGGTAGTACATATTCCTTTTTTACAGATGGAAAGAGAGGAGCACATAGAAGTTAAGTGACTGATTGCAGGTCACAGAACTAGTACACAGGCACCAAAGTCTGGGGCCAGGTCTTCTGACTCCTGGTTCCAGATTCTCCTGTTCAATCTAGGACATATTGGAAACATGGTATGCCAGTTAAGAGAGTGTGTGTGAAGATACCTCAAAAAGTAGAGTCTTTAGTTGGGAAACTGGTTTTGAAAGATTAGAGGAGTTTTTGTAATCTGGTGTAAATGCTGTCCAGCAAACAGTCCTTAACCTCATCTCCATCACAGAATAGAAATTTCTAGAATCAAGACAAAGACTAAACCTGTTTAAACTTGAATCTCAACCACCTTGACCTTAACAGAATGCTTTCGTAATTTCTATAAATGTCTTACCCTTTAATAATTAATTACATAGACCTCATAAATGGATAAACCTGACTCCACACTAACAGGCTTTACTGACCTTCATATAATTTTACTGTTTCTTACAAACTGGTTTTTACAAGAGTAGTGCTCTCCTTAAGAAAGCAAAGTGAACTCTGAGGTTTTGCCTCCACCTTGCCTTCTGTAGGCTGTGAGGAGAAGAGGAAGTATACCAAAAATGCAAAATCAGGTCACCTGAAATATACCAACTCTTTCCAAAAAGGGTTCCAAAATTGTTTTTAAGTCAAAATAAGCCCCTCTTTTAAAAGAGATAAAATTTTTTAAAAAATGAAATTGACGATAAACTGCAGAGTGTGTCACAGGGTGGTAGAAATGAACTTGACCAGCCTCTGATATATATATTCTTTGCCTTTGATGGTAGTTTGTTTTATGGAAGATACTGTCCCTCAAACTAACCTCTCGGCACTTGTAGCTGCAAGTCCTGGTAAAACAAAACTGTTTTGGACAAGGTAGACTAGAGCTACAAGCCAACTCCTGGTTTTGTGAAGCAGAGGGACTTACTGGCAGAGAGCCTGAAGACACTGTTTTGCTATCATGTACAACATCTACACCCATGCTCCCTGCAAGGGGTATTTTTTTGTATTTTGATATAATTTAGATTTGAACAAATGTTCATGAAATAACTTAAATACCCTTAATATTTTTAGTTGAGGCAATTACTATCAATAACAGAAGTCCATCCATCCACTTAAGACAAATCTATACTTTCCAAGTTCTCTTTTCCTACCTTCTTGCTCTTTCTCTTTCACTGGCTTTCATATCAAGACCCATTTCCAAACCTAAATTCTTCTACAAGAACTTATCATGAAAGATGACTGTGAAAAAGCAAGATGTGGGAGAATATTATGCAATTCAACAGGTCATCTATGCTTGTTCTCTCATTTATTTAACCAAACTTGAATAAATGAATCACTCTTCTTAAGAGCCCAGGACAGTCACAGGAATGAGGAACAGACTGAGGATTGATACACTGAAGTAGAAGCCATTAAAATGGCTCCCATAAGCCTTCTTTATTTAACCCAAAATAACTGCCCAATGGGAAATAAGCGTTCATGTCAAACAGTGATTTGTGGAAACAGACAACCATGGGTGGTATTTCAAAAGCATAGTGGAGTCATACTGCAGCCTTGGTTCACTTTCTTTTACTGAGCAACTGAGTTGATGAGATCCATCTCATTTAGGGACAGAGCCTCACAGACAGACCTAAGAAACATAATTAAACTTAATTAATTCAGCTATTCTTACGTTTCTACTCTTCAAAGAAGCAGTCAACTTATCTCCCCAACCAGATGGTGAGCTCAAGGGAGAGACTGCTAACATATATTTCTTTATGTCTCTATCAATATATGCCTAGATCAAATCAAAGACAAAAGAAAGTTGGAACTACTTTTAATAAAAAGAGGCAAGCTAAATTATCTTGGGGACTGGGAACAAAGAACCAGGATTGCAAATCAGTTCCACGTGTTTCTGGCGGTCTCGGGCTCTAGCCAAAGCCTCCAGCTCATTCCTTCAGCCCTGACTCCATCGATGTATCTAATTATGTTTCTAGGCCACTAGACAAAGAAGATGTATATTAGTTTCTCACTTTGAGAGATAGATGGAGTGATAGAATAACAGAATGATTTTATTCTGCTGAAAAGAAAATGAGCCACAGTTACTTTCATGTAAGAATAAATTTTCTGAAACATTAAAAAGCACTTTCAAATGTGCTCCAACTTCCCCTCGTATGTCCAAGACAATGTCACTGAGTGGTCTGAGTAGTATCACAAAAGATTAAAGAAATAGAAAAAGATATATCATGAAAATATTAACTCGAGTACACATTAAAATAAGTTTAACTAATGACATTAAAATAAAATAGTACATCAAAGTGCATTATGCTCCCACCCAAAATCACTTCACACACCATGGCATCACACGTACCACCCTTGGAAAACACTGAGATTCATGATTTCTAAAGGTCGTTGGCTCTGAATTCTCAGGTTCTCTCATCTCTCAATAAGAATTTAGCCCAATGGACTCATTCAGGTAAAACAGCTGCTGTGATCTTTCTGGGAATCGGACTAACTAGACACTCTGTTCTGGGGTTTCAAAGACAAGCCCAGATACTGCACGAGCTGAAAAGCTTATGGATGCATTATCAGTCACCATAGGAGGACGGGGAGTATAGAAGTGACCACAGAGGAGATGCTGAATTTGAGGATGGCTTCACTCATGGCATAGCTGGCCCTTCCACTTTTCCCTTAGGAAGAGATCCATGCATCAGGCTTTTGAATAGCTCGTCATGGTGCTTGTAAAGACCACTGAATTTTGTATATGGTTGTCAGGCAAAGGCAATCAAGAGGAGGTATTATATAACTGCACTGCCCAATATGCTAGCCACTGATTACACATGGTTATTAATAATTAAATTCAAAATAATTAAAATTAAATAAAACTAAAACTGCAATTACTCTGTTGCACTAGTCAGATTTCAAATGATCAATAGCCACGGTGGCTAGAAGCTATTGTGTTGGCAGATTAGAGGATATTTCCATCAATGCAGAAAGTTCTATTGAACAGGATTTCTCTACAGCCTGTATTGATAAACAGTCTGCAGAGGATCCATAGATTGGGAAAGAATCCAGTCACATGAGAAGGTGTAGTCAAGCTAAAATTTCATGCAGGCTCATGTACACACACGAACACATATGACTTCTGTAGCCTGAGATCTCTATTTCTGTGATTATCAAAGTAGATCCAGAGCAAAAGTATTATTTTCTTCCTCCTCAGTTGTTTCCCCAACTTCTGATCCCTTACTTATATTTGTATTATCCAAAATTTGCTGTAACAAATAAGGTTGGATGTGGTAAGTAAGTTGCTGACAATTATGGGCAGGAAGATTGTTTAGGAAATATTAATAAAAAGGTTTTGTTTGTTTTGTTTTGTTTTTACCTAAAACCTTATCTTCCTTCTACTTTACTTGAAACCAACAATGTCAGTAAGTCTGAGAGCAACATTGCACAGATCACCACCTCCATCCAAAAGTGTGAAAAATCGAAGACACAGTCAACCAAGATTAGATGATAAATATTCATTGAGTATTTGGATTATTACAAATATGTTTGGGTTCCCGTTATCAGTTTCCTTGACTTCAGGACAACTGCAGCCTCTAAGTTTAGAAGCCACTGTGCTAGGTAAACCCCAATATCCCTTCACTTTACACATGACAAAATTCAGGAAAGTTTGGTTCTTGCCATTATATTAAGAACGTTTAAAATCATTTAATTAAATAAATTCAGAGAAAACTGTTATATGTATTTTACAAAGTACATCTAACAATTACACAGTGAAACAGGTTTTTTGGTTCCCAAGGGAGTTTTTAGCAGTGAATTAAAGAAATTGCCATCAACTGAATTCAGCAATTCAGCTGCTTGTTCAGTCAGACACTACTATCCACAGGAGCAATACTGGGTTTCAGTAGAAGGGTAAGAAGGGTAAGTGCACACTGTGTATAGACTCTCATGGAAAGTATTCTTCTGGAGCTTCATTGACAATGACAATCTTGAAGGCTTCAAGCACCTACCATAGATCGAGCTCCCCCATAGTTCATGTATCTATGTATTTACTGCTTCCCAGGAATAAGCTCATGTTATTAAACATCAATTGTACACCGATTATCAATGACAGATTTTAAAGTGGGTTATTAAAAGAGTTAACTTTTATTTACCACATACTGTATCTTAGGTTTTGTGCTAAATGTTTTATTTGAATGTCTCATTTTATGTTCACAACCACCCTAGAGACAGACACTATTATTCATCACATTTTAGACTCCAGAGAACTGAGACTTAGAAATACAGTTGACCTTCGAACAATGTGGGGGTTAGGGAAACTGATTGCCTGTATAGTCAAAAATACACATACAACTTTTGACTCTCTGAAAGTGTAACTATAAATAGCCTACTGTTGAATGGAAGCCATACCAATAACAGTCAACTAGCACACATTTTGTATGTTATAATATTACATATTATACTTTTACAATAAAGCCAGAGAAAAAATGTTATTAAGAAATTCATAGAAAAGATAAAATGTATTTACAGTGCTATACTGTATTTATTGATCATGTTGAAGTCCACATATTTTGTTTATGAGATGAATCACCTATCTGAAATGGCGGGAAACCACAGCTGCAGACTACAATCTATGGTACACATCAAGCAATTCAACCTTTTTTTTTTTGTAATGTTATGACTTTCATCAGTTTCTTGGGAGCTTTTCCAACAACACTAGTGGCACTTTGTATGAGTCCCATGGTGTTAGTCAAGGTTTATAGTGCTGTGCCAAACAGGATGAAAAATATGCAAGAATACAGTTTGCTGGAAAGAGAAACTGCTCAGGGGGGAGATGAAGAGCATCACAGGGCATTTTAAGCGGATAGTACCAACACTTGAACTCACTGCAACAGCAACAGAAGGTGGCTACAGAATTATTGCAGTTATAATTTATGTATGTAGTTATAATTTAGTACTGTATCTTTATGTTTACATTTCTCCTCACTGAGAATAGCATCATGCATGGTCTGCGTTTGCATTAATAAGTTTTGATAAGTTTCAACTTTCTACAATAGATTTGTGTATATTATATGGTAGTAAATGACAAAAACAGACTAGTATCAACGTATATTTTATATAATCATGATATATCTAACTTTTTCTTAATTTTTTCAGTATTTCTAGTCTGCATGGTTCATCTGTAAGCTTTTTCAAGTCGTTGCAAATCTCAAAAAAGTTCTAATATCTTTTTTTAAAAAGAAAATCTGCATATAAGTGCACCCACACAATTCAAACCTGTGTTGTTCAAGAGTCAACTGTACTAAAAAATTTGTCCAGGATGACATTGTTAGTAGGAGGCTGAGCTAGGATTTTAAACTAGGCTGTCTGAATTCTAAGCCTGAAATTTATATACTCTGTCATAAAACTCTACTTGCTGATAATAGGGTAGCCTAAATGGATACTTTAGTTTATCCAGTGTAGAGGGAAATGAAGTCAGTAATTCGATAATAAGAAATGCTTTGTTCTTTTGAGATGGTAAACAAAGGGAGTTGTTTATGAGATAAAAATGAATGTCAACATGGCACATGTATACATATGTAACAAACCTGCACATTGTGCACATGTACCCTAGAACTTAAAGTATAATAAAAAAGAAAAAAAAAGTATAGTAATAATATTGAAAAAAATGCATATCACTGAATGCGTGGTTTTTGTTTGTTTGTTTCACCAGTAATTTGCTGAAGAGGCTCAATGATTCTAAGTGACCTCCAATTCCCTGACCCACTAGACCATGAGGACACCCTTCAAGCTGCATGTAATGCTTCACTCAGAGATTCAAATTTCTCCCTGAGCAGCTTCAAGCAATCATTTTTATTTCATCCAAATTACTCTAATAATAAAATAAGTTCTTTTTGTATAAATTTTGTATTAATCTGTATACATTTCCTATAAAGTGTATAAGTCTATGAAGATTAAAATATTGAAAGGTAATGATTTAATTTATATAACCACTGTCTTTTATTTGAATGTGTAAACTTTGCTGACTAGTGAGAACAGTAGTCAGGAAATCAGTAACACAATAAAATGGGCCACCAACCCACTTGACACAATGTACACGCTCTACTGTGTACTTTGATTTGGGCTGCTTGACAAAAAGATGATAAAATCACTCCTGTTCCCCTTTTTAAAAAACAGAAACATATTAAATAATGGTGGAAAATAAAGATCACAGCCTAGATAATCACATTCTACTGTAAATGAATGAATCACTCACACATATACTTAAATATAAAAAAGCTAATGATGGGTTTTTGGGGAAGCTTGACTTCTACATAATATACAAACAGTGAAATGAGATTAATACAATTATCCCTACACTCTTCTAAACAAGGTAGTTCTTAAACAAAGGCCTGGAAGCTCCTTTTGCAGGCAACTCTGGAAGAAAACACATGTGATTTTAGTATATTGCAGATATATCTATTTCTACATATCTATGTATCTGTGTATGTAAGTATTTACCTACATATATCATTTATTGATCCCTTAAACTATGACAGATATTCTTTAGATCCCTGAAATATACTGATAAACAATGTAGACGCAGATACCTGTCCTCATGGCAAGCATTTATTGTTTTTGTTTTTCACCTGTATTAGCTTGATAGTAGAGGAGGCTTGTATCAAGTCAATAAATATTTTCTATATAATGTTTCATACAAATCTATCACACAAAGGACATATTCATGGGTTGTTTTTCAGTATGAAAAATCTATTCTTTACTTTGATTTAAATAAAAGTCACCCTGAATTTTAAATTTCAGGAATTTCTTTGCATAATATGCATATTAACAGTGGGGAAGACACTTCCCCAATTATCTAAGGGCAATGTTACATGTGAAATGTGATATATTATTACTGCTACACTGATGGTACAGATCTAGGCATCATCTCTGTTTCTCCAGGATATCTAGTGCACTTCACTAAGATGTCCTTGGTGCTCAACACCTGAAACTTAAAAATCTGATATACCGATTCATACCTGGATGGCACTTCAGATAAGTTCTAGCTTATTTATTTTGATATTATAGAGAATAAAATTGATATCAAGAAATATGAATGTGTTATGATTACCTGGCTAATTAAATTTACATAGGGAATGAGAACTGGAACCTAAGAACTGGAGAACTCGAATGTCCTGCATTCCGGCAGAAAACCCTTTCCTTTAATAAAAACAGTACCAGTTATTAAGTACCCCCCAGTGTAAATGCTTTAGACATATATCTCACACAGTTGGCAAGCCAGGCAGGTGCCATCAACATATTTAAATAAGGAAATCAAAGAGACTTTCTGACCACCACATTGTTAATAAACAGGAATTCTCTGTCTCCTACCAAATATTATGAATTTTCCACTATAGTGTCTTGCTTTCCTTGACACATTCCTTTTCATTGATGAATACTGCCAGAACACTAATTTTATTTATTTAGAAAAGAAAAAATTATGGTCTGGCTGAAAAAATCAGAAACAAAAAATTAAGTTTCATATATATATATGTGTGTGTGTATGTGTGTATATATATGTATGTGTGTGTGTGTGTGTGTATGGTTTTTTGTTTTTTTTGAGACGGAGTCTCGCCCTGTCATCCAGGCTGGAGTGCAGTGGCGCAATCTCAGCTAACTGCAACCTCCGCCTCTTGGGTTCAAACAATTCTCCTGCCTAGCCTCCCAAGTAACTGGGATTACACGTACACGCCAGCATGTCCAGGTTTTCTTTTATTATTATTATTATTATTATTATTATTATTATTAAATTTTTAGTAGAGATGGGGTTTTACCATGTTGGCCAGGCTGGTCTTGAACTTCTGATCTCGAGATCCATCCACCTCGGCCTCCCAAAATTCTGCGATTACAGGCATGAGTCACCATGCTTGGCCCCTATCTTCTTACTTTTAAAAGGTGGTAAAAAGATCTACCAAACATCAAGTCAAGTGTTCATATCCAATCTCTCAACAGAATCGCATTTCCTTATTAACTCAGAGAAGTACTATAATCCAGAAGAACCACAAATCCTTTAAATGGTCTGCTGAATAACCTGAATGATCATCATAGGTTATCTCGGGCTCAAGGAATTGCCAGTTACAGATTCCAGCACAAAAAATAAAGAGATGAGCAGGTGAGAGAACCACTAATCACTACCTTAGGTAAGAAAGTGATGTGACGGGCACATGTTAAAGTCTTTCTTTTCTACAGAGAGATGAAGTTACCAAACCAAAGATATTCCCTGCTCACACCGCCCACTGGAATTTACCCGACTAAATTATTTAAAATACAGGTTCTTTAATATTCATTTTCCTATATCCTGCATCAAAGCCTGAAAGGCAAGATATTCCCTAGGCTTTGGTGAAAGATCAATTGGAGTTTTTTTTTTTTTTTATCGTTTATACCTAATGTTATTTTTATTATTAATAGACTATAATTTTTAGAGCAGCGTTAGGTCCACAGCAACATTGAGCAGAAAAGACAGAGAGTTCCCTGTGCCCTTTGCCCTGACACAGGCAGCCTCCCCCACTGTCAACATCCATACCGCCATGGGACATTTGTTACAGTCCATGAACCTACATTTACACATTACGATGAACAAAAATCCTTGTTTCAACTCTTGCTATTGAATATTCTGTGGGTTTTGAGAAATGAATAATGACATATATCCACCATTATAGAACCATACAGAATACTTTCACTGCCCTAAAATCCTCTGTGTTCTGGATATTCATCCCTTCTTTCCACCCAACCCCTGACAACTACTGATCTTTTTACTGTTCTGCCTTTTCCAGAATGTCGTATAGTTGAAACCATGCAGTACGTAGCCTTTGCAGACTGGTGTCTTTCACTTAGCATTTAAGACCCCTCCGTATATTTCATGGTTTGATAGCTCATTTAAAAAAATCACTGGATAATATTACATTATATGGATTATGTAGATACAATGATACTGTAGTTTATAAATTCACTTATTGAAGAGTATTTTGGTTGCTTCCATATTTCTCAAATTGTGATTAGAATTCCTATGAAAATTTACGTAAAAGGTTTTGTGTGGGGCGGGTGCAGTGGCTTATGCCTGTAATCACAGCACTTTGGGAGGCCGAGGTGGGTGGATCACCTGAGGTTGGGAGTTCAAGACCTGCCTAACATGGAACAACCCCATCTCTACTAACTATACGAAAATTAGCCAGGCGTGGTGGTGCATGCCTGTGATCCCAGCTACTCAGAGGGCTGAGGCAGGAGAATAGCTTGAACCTGGGAGGTGGAGGTTGCGGTGAGCCGAGATTGCACCATTGCACTCTAGCCTGGGCAATAAGAGCGAAACTCCACCTCAAGAAAATAAAATAAGGTTTTATGTGCACATATGTTTTCAGCTCATTTACATAAATGTTTCATTGGTATGACTGCTGGATCTTACAGTAAGAGTATCTTTAGTTCGTAAGAAACTTCCAATCTGTCTTGCAAAGTGACTCTACCATTTTGCATTCCCACCAGTTTTGGCCGTACCACACCTTTGCTGGCATTTGGAAGTTGACAGTGTTTGGGGTTTTGGCTGTTCTAATAGGTGTGTAGTACAGTCCTGGCCAGTGCTCTGCTCTTCACCTCCTCTGATCTGAATGTTTGTGTCCCTCTCAGATTCATATGTTGAAACCTAGTCACCAAGGTGATGGTATTGGGGACTGGGGAGGCTTTGGGAGATGCTGAGCCCCTAAAGTCAGAGCACTCATGGTGGGATTAGTGCTTTTATAAAAGAAGCCCCAGAGAACTGTTAAACCCCTTTCTACGATGTGAGGACACAGGGGAAAGATGGCTGAAGATGGCTGACTACAAACCAGGAAATGGGCCCTCACCAGAGACAGAATCTGCCAGTGCCTTGATCTTGGACTTTCCCACATCCAGAACTAGCAGAAATAAAGTTTTGTTGCTTATAAGTTACCCAGTTGATAGTATGTTGTTCCAGCAGCCTGAACAGACCAAGTCAATTTCCTTGGCCACATCACAGGTTTTCTAAACATGGGCTCTCTCTTCCATATAATGAGAATTATAACGCCTACTCCATAAAATAGCTGAAATGAGATAATTTCATTTTTCAGCTATTTGTTTTAAAAGATTAAAACAAACTCTTAAAGCTGGCCCAGGTTGAACCTCTAGTTTAACAGGAACAGTGAGCTGATGGATGTCAACTCAAAAAAAGAAGCTTCATGGAAAATTATCCAAGAGCTGTGCTTTTTCATATAGATAGCACTAAAAATATAATAAAATTAAGACGAGTCAAAGAAAAAAATTGGAGATGGCTCCTTTTGATAACCATTTCTCATAAATCATTGCCAATGAGAAACATCTGTTAACCTTCATCAAAGAAGTTTTATAAACATTCATTCATTAAAATAAAATACACATACACAATGTATATATGATATGTAACTTCCTAAGAAACCAGCCAAGAAAAAGAGGGCTGGAGAATTTGAGTATCTTTGTTTTTGAAGACTTGGGCAATAACTATTTTTCTCCACCCTCAATCTATATGTAAATACTGAAAACGTAACCTGTTTGTGTCTATGTTGGGTATAATGTAGAGTGAAATATGTTAGGGTACTCAAATGTTTAGCAATCACCACCTCAATATTTACTACATTATTCTAGAATTCTGTGCCAGCCAGTCTCTAAGGTGTAACCCCATTAGCTCCATTATACTTATAAGCAACCATGGATAGACAAGGAGGGTAGAAGTTATTTTAGACAGTTCTTAATTGGTGTTACTGGTTAGCCAAAGATATATATACTCTTCTCACTCTTTCAAGAAGTAAACTAGATGAAAGAGGTTTAATGCACAATTCATATTTTACAGCATAAACAATATTATTCATAAGTTATTTGCTTCATAGTCTGGCAACTACATTCTTCTTTCAAAAACCCTCCTTTAAAGTCAGAAACTTTGAGTTATTTAAAGTAGAAAGTTATTCAATCAGTTCAATAATATTTAAATTCAAATTGCAGGATTAATTATGGTGGCTACAATGTGAAAACTCAACTAAGTAAGGTAGGAAGTGAGGGCAGAGTTTTCAGTGTCCAAAGGAAAATAATTTTTACTTCATTTATTTATTACTCTGGAGTTAACCGCTATAAAAGCACAGCCCATGTAATGAAGGCTGAATATTAGGGGGAATCCTGGGCACATTCTTATGAAATAAACTTCAATACTAAATGCCTTATCATGATTTGGCATAATGAAATCTATATCTGCGTATCAAGAATATTCATAAAATGCAAACTATTAATTTTGAATGTCCATGACTGCTATTATTAAAGATCCAGAAACAAGTACAACATGATAATGTGTATCTCTCCTGAAAAGTTTCTGGAAATTAAACGACATACACAAACATCGTGAAAACTACTAGGCTAGATAACCATCGCATATGACAAACAATAAAATTCGCAGTTTCTTAACTGAGTTTCCAACTTTTATTTCATTTTATTTTTATCCACCCTTACTTTTTATGGTCTCTTGCCTGCTTTATGACAATCTGGAGACCTTTTCACATTTGAAAATAAATGGTCTTGAGCTACTGCCATCCAAGCTGTTGCCTTATTTTGAGGGCAAGTTGATTTCTAAGTTTAGCTTAAACTAAAAAAATATAAACACACACACACACACACACACACACACACACACACACACAAAACAAACAAACAAAAAACACCTCCCTCAAATTCCGGACATACAGAATTTTCTAGAAACCCTAAAACTTTCCTGGTA
Source organism: Chlorocebus sabaeus (assembly GCF_047675955.1). Taxonomy (NCBI): domain Eukaryota; kingdom Metazoa; phylum Chordata; class Mammalia; order Primates; family Cercopithecidae; genus Chlorocebus; species Chlorocebus sabaeus. The sequence continues at coordinate 111,242,804 of NC_132912.1, forward strand.
AGAGTCCAAACTATCAACGTTCACTTTTAACTATCTGCTTTGTTCCCAGCAGAATCCCAGCCTCAAACTCCAGTATCGGCCTCCTGTAATCCAGTAATTTCTTCCCTCCCTCCATAAAGGAAAGGCTAAGAGTTTATTTTTCTTCTTGCAATAGGGGCGTGATGGGGGCGTGCATGGACGGTGTAGTTGTACTGGGATATCTGACCTACCTAAGACTGCTCACAGTACACACACACACACACACACACACACACACACACACCACTTCCTACACTGGGTCTTTTAGAAGATGCTGGAGTGCTGGAGTGCCCTGTCCGGAAATACACAAGTTCTTAAAAAATAAAATAAAATAAAAAAAGGAAAACAAACAAAAAACTCCACAAGGAATACACTAAGGGCATGTATTGCAGATTATCTGTAAATGTAAACTTTTTAATCGTCGAACCCCAGATATTATATTTTAACCCCTTCCCCTTTTGGTGTTATCTTCAGCTTCACACATGGTGGCCAAGGAGTCGGGAAATAGAGATTTGGAGAAAACTATTCAGTGGTCTGGTGTGTAGCATGAAATGGTGAAGCCAGATCCCTCAGCAGATGAGGGAAGGCGCGCTGCACTTCCCAGTCCTGAAGCCGCACGCTCCCCCACATTCCAACAGACCAACCAACAGGCTTTGGAACGTTACCCTTATCCACAGTCACATGGGAACCTCACAACTCCTGCTGTGCGGGCCAGACCATTGGACAGTGATTGATTCTGTGCGAAGTGGCCTCCGCTCCTGCACCTGGTCGCGGTGGCTGCGCCCACATCTCCCGCTAGAATCCAGAACTTAGGGCTCAGCTGGGTTGGGAAGCCGCCGCCGGCGCCCACTTTTCCCATCGCGGGGGCGGAGAGCAGCGGAGAGAGGGGTCCCAGACCCAAAGTAGCGGCACACGGCTCTGCGCTGCCAGGTGTCAGGGGCTGGCGCTCAGGACCCCAGCTCCATCCAAGCTGGGCCGTGGTGGGGGCAGGCGGAGGTGGCTCCACGCAGGCGGCAGCCGCTCGCCCGGGCTGGGTTTGTGCCAAGCGCGGGACCGGACGGAGCCAGCTGCGGCCGCGCGGAGGTGGAGCTGAGCTGAAGTCACTGGTTGAGCGGGCGCGGGCGCTAGCGGGCGACGCGGGAAGAGTGGAGGGTGCTGCCAGGGCTCCGGGCACTGGAGGCGCAGTCGGCGACCTCTCCTCGGCCTCGCAGGGGCTGCCTCCGCCTCTCCCCGCTGCCTACTCTGTGCCCCCTCAGCCGCGGGTCCCCCCCGCTGAGTCCGCGCACGCTGCCCGCGGGGGCGGTCGACCCCGGACTCCTGGAGGGTCGATGTATCGGAGTTGGGAAGGGGCTTTACTCTGCCATCTCATTCCCAATGACTGGACACCTCTACCTGGCTTTTAACTCGGGCTCCGTGTTCTGGCCTGTGGGAAACCCTACAAAGGAAGACCTCAGAAACAATGTTAGATCCTTTGGGCACATGTACACACAACATGCTCAAAAGATGATCTAAGACAACAGTTATCACACTCTATGATCAATGAGGTTCCAGCTGGTTAGTGGTGAAATCGGGTTGGAAACCAGCCTGATACCTGATTATTTTACACTACTTCTCTTAACTTACAATAGGTGCATGTATTGCAGCTATTTTGAATTTGAGTAGCAATTTATTTGACGAAAGAATTCTTCAAACTAAGAATGCTATGCTAGTTTATGCTAAAGGAAAAATATCCATATTCTCCTTTGAAAGTTTTCCATTTTTAGGAGGCATTATTTTAGAGTACAGCATAGTCTCTCTTCCTTTAATGCTTCTGTATTCATTCAGGTAAATACTACCCTCAGTTTTCTTCCTTCTCATTTTTAGGTTTTTCCCTTCCTTGATGGTTACATGACTTTAGCACAAACATATGTCTCACAATTAGAACAGTCACTTATTGGCTCTCAAAATGCTACACCTCTTGATACCATTTGATAAGATATCTTCCATTTTAGATTGTTTTTATAAAGAAACGAGAGAAAACTAGAGGAAGAGCAAAGATGCTGGTTCTTTTCACACGCTACCCAGGGAATGATGGTACTGTCCTTTAAAATATTGCCACGCATCAACAAATTCTGGAATAGGCCTGAAACCAATCATTGTATCTCTGCTTAAATTCCAAACTACAGTGGCTTAAGAAGAGCGCTTAAGTTCTCCTATTTATAAATATTTGACTAAGATCCTTTAATCAATTTACAAGGAAGTTGTAAAAGGCAAAACCACTTTATGAACAGCCTGAAAATAAAACGTTATTTTCATGCATTACATAACTCATCTCCTCACAGTGTTAAGTAGGTTCTGCATTTTTTTTTTCTAAATTAGTAAATGTCACAGGTGCTCTGAAAGATAGGCGGGAAGAAGGAATTACCTGCATTCTTATAAAAAAATAAAATACAGGTCTGGTGCCCCTGCCGCCTCCTGCAACGCCGCCACCGCCGCTCCGCCATGACCACCGCCGCCTCCTGCCCTGCAGCCGCCACCACCGCCTGTGTTGCCGACGCCTCGGGACCGGCTATATGATTAGGCGACAATCTTCAATGAGTAAACATATTGCTCAATGCTGTGGTGTTCTTGGTCACACATTTATGGAGTTTCTGAAGGGCAGTGGAGATTACTGCCAGGCACAGCACGACCTCTATGCAGACAAGTGAACTGTAGAAACTGATTAATACTCCATCAAGAAGCCCACATAAGAGTGGTTATCCTGGACACAGAAGTGTTGAATTGAAATCCACAGAGCATTTTACAAGAGTTCTGACCCGGATGGGGTAAACCTCAGTGCACTTCTTTTCTGGTGGCCTCAGTATTACTGGATTAAAGTATTGCTGCTGCTTGTTAGGAGGTTCATTTCATTTATCATTACTTACAACTTTATACTCAAGCACTGAGAAGTTCAGTGGAGTATATTGAAGTAGACTTCAGTTTCTTTGCATCATTTCTGTATTCCAATTTTTAAAAAATTATTTCATAAACCTATTGAGTGTTTTTTAACTAAATTAACATGGCTCCAATGAACCGCCCAGCTCCTGTGGAAGTCACATACAAGAACATAAGATTTCTTATTACACACAATCCAACCAATGTGACCTTAAACAAATTTATAGAGGAACTTAAGAAGTATGGAGTTACCACAATAGTAAGGGTATGTGAAGCAACTTATGACATCACTCTTGTGGAGAAAGAAGGTATCCATGTTCTTGATTGGCCTTTTCATGATGGTGCACCAACATCCAACCAGATTGTTGATGACTGGTTAAGCCTTGTAAAAATTAAGTTTCGTGAAGAACCTGGTTGTTGTATTGTTGTTCCCTGTGTGGCAGGCCTTGGGAGAGCTCCAGTACTTGTTGCCCTAGCATTAATTGAAGGTGGAATGAAATATGAAGATGCAGTACAATTCATAAGACAAAAGCAGCATGGAGCTTTTAACAGCAAGCAATTTTTGTATTTGGAGAAGTATCGTCCTAAAATGTGGCTGCGTTTCAAAGATTCCAATGGTCATGGAAACAACTGTTGCATTCAATAAAATTGGGGTGCCTAGTGCTATTGGAAGTGGAACTTGAGGTAGGGCCTAATTTGTTATACATATTAGCTAACATGTTGGCTTAGTGAGTAAGTCTAATGTAGCTTCCATAGGAGTATTGAAAGGTAGTTTTACCAGGACACAAGCTAGACAGATTTGGCAACCTTTGTCTTTGGGTTACAGTCAACCTATTCGGATACTTGGCAAAAGAGATTCTTGCTGTCAGCATATAAAATGTGCTTGTCATTTGTATCAATTGACCTTTCCCAAAATCATGCAGTATTGAGTTATGACTTGTTTCTATTCCCATGCCAGAATCTTATCAATACATAAGAAATTTAGGAAGATTAGGTGCCAAAATACCCAGCACAATACTTGTATATTTTTAGTACCATACAGAACTAAAATCCCAGGAACTATGAACACTCTAGACCTTATGTGGTTTATTCCTTCAATCATTTCAAACATTGAAAATAGGGCTTACATGGTTATTTGCTCACTTTATGTTTACATCTCCCGCATTCATACCAGTATACATCAGGTTTGCTTAACCATTGATTTTTTTTTTAACCAAGTCTTACAGTGATTATTTAATGTGTTTCTATAAATCTCACTTTGTGCTGTTATTAAAAAATACCCTGCATTTTGAAAATCTACATTGTACAGAAGCACATGTCTTTAATGTCTTCAGACAAAAAAGCCTTACATTATTTAATGTTTGCACTTTGAGGTGCAACTTAACAGGGAGGGCCCAAGAAAAGAATGGGAGGGGGCTATTAATTATTTTTAGCAAAATGTTGCCTTTGTCTTGTGCAGAACATGTAGAATATGCTCTTTAATTTAGTAAAACATTTTTAAAAGGTAGAGATGCTTTGTTATTGTAATCATAAACTTCCTGAAATTATTGTAACTTTTTCCCATACTTACCAGAAGTGTGTTTACCAACTTATTTTTGCTTGATAGTGTAATTTTTTTACCTTCCCAGCCTCTCTTACAAAAAAAGAAGTGGGTTTCTGCTAATGAATTGACAGACATCTAATATTTTATATGCCTTTTGAACTGTGTAACTTAATATTTGGATACTTGATAATTTGTTTTATTATGTAATTGATAAAATGGTGATGTGTATTAATGTTAGTTCCAACCATATATTTATACTGTCTGGGGATGTGTGGTTATAGTTCTGTGGGAGAAATAATTTTGTCAGTGTTCACCAGCTTGTAAAAACTTAGTGCAAGAGCTGAAACATCTAAATGGATAATGACATGCAAAAAATAAAAATAAAATAAAATAAAATACAAACAGCAAACAAAACTCACAAAGAACAAGCATTTATATTTGTGTATATTAACCAATATATATATAGATACCTATAAATCATTTTATATGCATCTGTATTTATGTTATGTTACATGTGTGTTTATTATGATGTCTCCAATTGTAATCCATAACCATATGTACTTTTCTAGCCTGCTTTCTTACTTATTGGTAATTCAGACCCCAACAGTGAGAAACCTGCAAACCATCATTTATCACCCATTTACTCATCTGTTTAATGCTGGTCTACATGAATAGCTGTGTCAAATTTTTAACTTGTAACCCCATGTGAAGTAACTTTACCAACTAGATTACAGGGTTTAAGTGCAATTCCTTTCTCCTTTAGTATAATAGGCTCCATTCACACAAACACACACACACACACACACACACACACGCTACATCCTTAACATAAAGTTTTGTAAAGGAAATAAACTGCGTAAAATATATACTACATATATTGTAATTCAAATTCATATGTTGATATCTTTAGCATCTCAGAAGATGATGCCCTGGTGGTCAGTTCCATTGCCACTTAGTCTTATCAGTTGCACACTCTGTATAGTTACCAAGTATAATTCTGATCTCAGGTGACTATGACAGGGTAATTCTCACTCCTACAAATGCCTGAGCATGCAATTTATTGATTCAAGGTCTATAACATTATTTTTGTAAACTAATAACATTCTGTTTCCTTCCACTGTAGAATTTTTAATGGCATCAATATGTAGCTAGATCACTGGATTCATAGTTTGTGCTGTGGGATCCTATGATATAGAAGGTTGCTTTATGTATGATCTCCTTTGACTCTATGTCTCACATCCGGGTCATGCTGATGCCAAAGGTGGGTTCCCATGGCCTTGGGCAGCTCCGCCTCTGTGGCTTTGCAGGGTATAGTCCCTCTCCTGCTGCTTTCATAGACTGGTGTTGAGTGTCTGTGTCTTTTCCAGGCACATGGTGCAAGCTGTCAGTGGATCTCCCATTCTAGGGTCTGGAGAATGGTGGCCCTCTTCTCACAGCTCCACTAGGCAATGCCCAAATGGGGACTCTGTGTGGGACCCTCAACTCCACATTTCTTTTCTGCACTGCCCTGGCAGAATTTCTCCATGAGCACCCCACCCCTGTAGGAAACTTCTGTCTTGACATCCAGGCATTTCCATACATCTTCTGAAAACTAGGCGGAGGTTCCCAAATGACAATTCTTGACTTCTGTGTACTTATAGGCTTATCACCACATGGAAGCTGCCAAGGCTTAGGGCTGGAACCCTCTGAAGCAACGGCCTGAGCTGTACATTGGCCCCTTTTAGCCACAGTTGGAGTGGCTGGGACGCAGGGCACCAAGTCCCAAGGCAAGGGGGGCCCTGGGCCTGGGCCTGCAAAACCATTTTTCCCTCCTAGGCCTCTGAGCCTGTGATGGGAGGAGCTGCTTTTAAAGAACTCTGACTTGCCCAGGTGACATTTTCCCCATTGTCTTGGTGATTAACATTTGGCTGCTTGCTACTTATGCAGACTTTTGCAGCTAAGTTGAATTTCTCTCCAGAAAATGGGCTTTTCTTTTCTATTGCATATCAGGCTGAACATTTTCCAAACTTTTATGTTTTGCTGCCTGTTGAATGCTTCACTGCTTAGAAATTTCTTCCCCCAGATACCCTAAATAATTTATCTTAAATTCAATGTTCCACAGATTTCTAGGGCAGGGCCAAAATACTGCCAGTCTCTTTGAATAGCAACAATAACCTTTACTCCAGATTCCAAGAAGTTCCTCATCTCCATCTGAGACCACCTTAGACTGGACCTTATTGCACTATCAGCATTTTGGTCAAAGTCATTCAACAACTATCTCGGAAGTTCCAAACTTTTTCACATCTTCTGGGCTTGTGACCTCTCTAAGTCTATAAGAAGTTCCAAATGTTCCCACATTTTCCTATCTTCTTCTGACCCCTGCAAACTGTTCCAACCTCTGCCTGTTATCCAGTTCCAAAGTTGCTTCCACATTTTCAGGTATCTTCACAGCAACACCCCACTACTGGTACCAATTTACTGTATTAGCTTGTTCTCATGCTGCTAATAAAGACATACCTGAGACTGGGTAATTTATAAAGGAAAGAGGTTTAATTGACTCACAGGTCAGCATGTCTGGGGAGGCCTTGGAAAGCAAACGTGTCTTTCTTGACATGGCAACAGCAAGAAGAAGTGCCCTTATAAAACCATCAAATCTTGTGAGAACTCACTATCATGAGAAGAGCAGCATGGTGGTAAACACCACCATGATTCAATTATCTCCCTCCAGGTCCTTCCGACAACACAAAGGAATAATGGGAACTACAATTCTAGATGAGATTTGGGTGGGGACACAGCCAAACAACATCATCTACAAAGTCTAAAATATTTACTATGTGGTATTTTTTTTTTTTAAGTTTGCTGACCTTTTCTTTATATCAAGGTGTTTAATGATTGCCCATTGGTATAGCTTGATAATTACATTAAATGTTGTCCCTTCCACATTATGGTGAACTGCATGGGAGCAGAAACATTTTTTTTTTTTCTTTTATGGCTCTTCATTATTTTATCTCTAGTACCTAGCACTATACCTGGATTACAGTTAGAAAGTTTCATAAATCGTTGCCATGAATTTATTTTCAGTAAACAAATATCTATAAAATCTCTAAAAACAATTTGATAACTATGGAGATTATGGAAAGAGAAACAAAAAGAAAAAAATATGGAATAATAAAAAAACCAAGACAATGTCATTTAAAGATAAAATTAACAAAACATAAAAGTAAGTAAACACAGTTTCAGTCATACGAGTGAAGGGCTCCTGACATGTTCCAATTTCAGCAATGCCTATGACTAAGTACTTGTTATGTCTCAGGAACTAAGAATTTATTGATGTAGCAGTGCTTTCGTTGATACATCAAAACAGTAGGAGACTTGCTCAGAACTTTTTGAAATGCACCTTAAAGAATATTTTATTCATTTAGCAAATAGGTTCTTATTACAAATATCCTTTTATGAGACAGTCATATTCTGTAAAGAACTGCAGGAATGTAGAGAAAAAGATACAGCCAAAAAGACAGAATATGTTTGAATAGCTGTCAGAAAGTGTTACAGTCAAGAATTATCTCTGCTGTCTAAAAGGTGTATAGAAAACACTTTTCAGAAGAAAAATTAAAAACCTCCAAATATACAACTAGTATTAAGGAAAGGTTTGTTTACACTGGCATGATCACTTGAAAGCATCAATCTGAGTCTCTCTATCTATACTTTACTAAACTAACTGTGGAGTAATATACTATATGTCATCTATCTCAGACATGGCATTGTAAATATTTTATGGCTTAAAATTGTAGATGATTGCATGCATGTGGGTTAGTATACATCTTAATAATACTTTAGAGCAGCAAAATAAAAGTGTTTACTTTAGCCAATTATATTTCCCATATAATAGGACCAAGACTAAATCTGCCTCATGACACTAGAAAAGCCTGAGTCTTTCTTGGTCCCAAGGTCTCCCAATGTCATAAAAAACACTAACAAGAGTTCTTGGCTCATGGCCCAAATTAGTTTTTGTATTAAATAATACCACTATTCAGTATTTTAAATAGATAAGCGAATTGTGAAAGAGTTGGACTCAAACAATCACATTCAACAAACATGTTTGTTCTTTACTCCCTAATAGGCTCTCTCATTCCCAACCACACCTAGTTCTTTAAAAAAGTCACTGTGGTCTATTAGCCTTATGGTAAAGCAGATGCAACTGCAGTAGGTGATATGGGAAGGGGCATGTTGAGGATTCACTTGGGAAGGTTACAGAAGGCCACATGATTAATGGTCCTGAAAGTCATGATAAAGATTTGCCCTTTATTCTGTGTTCCAAAGAGTAACTACCAGACCTACTGGAATATCAAGTCTTCCTTATCCCCTGACACCAAAGTTAAAGTGAACACTAGCCTAGGAGGAAGCTGAGAGTGAGATAAAATCCAGGTGGTTTCAAAGCCCTCTTCCCTGCATCTCTCAGTCTGTAATAACCAATTTCAATTGTTCCCCATAGGAGAGCAGAATCAATAACTGTGTTTAAGTGAAGTCCCCCAAACATACTTGGGGCTGTGTGATAAAAAACACATTAATCTTAGAAATGAAGATGTGTGGTGAGGAAAGGACATATTTTCTCTGGTCCCTGGCTTCTCATACTACCCTTGACATATGGCAAGAAAAACATGGAGATTAAGACTGGGCTTTGGAATCAAAACCTCCTGGGTTTCCTTCCCATCTCTCTACTTACTATGTGTTCTTAACTTCTCTGTGTCTCCGATTCCTTATATTTACAAGAGGATTTTGTAAGGTTGCACATGAGATTCAAGGAGATTATCCATGCAACATGCTTTGCCACTTAACTCCAGTCTTTTTGCATAATAAATTCTCAACTCTTATTATAAATGTACAGTTGCTGATTAATGTTTCAGTATCAATAGTTTCCATTGATCCTCTGGGAGTGGCAAATATGTCCTCAAAAATGGACAAGTCTGTGTGGAGAGTATGTAGCTGTGGGGCTAATGATGAATTCCCATAAGACAGAAACTTTCTTCACTCACATGAAGTGACCTCTGACTGTTAGTGACAAGATAGTGCTCTTGAGTTTGATGGCATACAAGAAGTCTGCTCTTCCAGGCAGGAATATCAGTACTCATTTCTCACACATTTTATGAAGTGCATCTGATATGTGGCAGTTATGAGTTAATTGTTATTTTCAGCTTAATGACTAAAAATATGCATGGATCAAAATACCAGGTTACGTGCATTTGAAGACAGCCACCTTAGGAAAGATTATAGCAGACTCTCTCCTTGAAGTGATTCCTCATTTTGCCCAAACGGCCAGTACAGTACTTTTGACTACAGCTACTCTAAGCTGCTGAGGATAATGTTGACATGTGGCCTTCACTGTGTCATAACATTTTTAGAGTATCCTAAAAATACAGGGCTGAACCACGAAGCAGCTTCTCAATGTGGAGATGGGAGGGCACATCAAAGACAAAGCATATCAAAGTCTGGTAATCTAGACAAGGCCAGTGAACTGCCACAGTTAAAATCCAAAACATGGGAACATTGTTAAAATGGGATGTTTGGTGCGAAAAGGATAGTCAGAGTCTGTGTAACTCTTGGAGAAAAATAACATATTTTCTTTACTCATAATTCACTCAAAGATTTATATAAATTTGCACTCTCCACAGGCTATGTAAATGCGTGTATCATAGTTGGAATGACCCCCTAGATATAATTCAGTTCTAATGTTTTCTTTGTTCCCTTTTCCCCACCTCTAAAAAAAGAATCTCATCCACTTGAAGAACCTCTATCTATGGACATTCATTTGTCACCTGCAACTCAAAAGGAAACGACTTTTGCAAATACTAAGTCAGAGTATATTATAACTGGGCCAAATGTCTATGGATACAATTGCCCTGCTGTTGTACACTGCAACAGCACACTGCTCTTCACCTAAACACACTGCTGTTGAAAAGCACACTGCTCTTCACCTAAGGGCCTGATCATGTTAGTCCCCCTATGCAGATCTGCCCAGTTTTCATGTTTTGGCTCAAGCCCCACCTATTCCATTTAAACTTCTGCAACAGTCCTTGCTCATACAGATCTCCAATTCCTTTCCACGTCTGAGGGTCTGAGAACCAAGAGAGTCAATAGTGTAAGTCCTGATTTGAATCCAAAGGACCAAGAACCAGGAGCACCAATATACAGGAGCAGGAGAAGATGGATGTCCCAGCTCAAGCAGAAACAGCAAATTTTCCCTTTCTTCACCTTTCTGTTTTATTTGGGCCCTCAGCATATTGAATGATTCCCACCTACATTGGTGAGGGTGATCTTCTTTACTCAGTGTACCAACACAAATACTAATCTTTGCTAGAAACACCTTTACAGACACATTCAGAAATAAAGTTTTACCAGATATCTGGACATCCCTTAGATCACTTAGGTTGACACAAAAAAATTAACCATCACTCTTGAAACAACCACCTTGGTTCCACATCACGAACCAACAAATTGAGGAAGTCAGAATCATCCTACTATTACTGGCCTGCTTAGCCTCCAATTATTGTGAATGAAATTCAGTCTATTTCATTTAAGGCAATATGTTGGTAGACTAGACTCTACCCTATACTAATACTTTACTTATTTCATAAAAAACGTATTCAACATTCTCTACATATTATTCAGTTTTTGATGCTTTTTCCTATTCCTTGGTCCCCAAACCCTCACTTGCTGTTATCCTTAACCCTTAGTTCACCCTACATATAAAAATGTTAACTTATTATTTGGCAGTGACCAACATCAAAATGTCTCTATAACTTTGCTATGCTCTTTCTACATTCTGGAATGTCATACTCTTGCTTTTCTCTTTAATTACTATCCTTCTTCTAATGACAATTTTAAGTGTACATCTTCCAAGAAGTCTACCATATAATTGCAAGAGAATGAATGAATTTTCTTGACGTCTTTCTGTTTCTGTAATAATCTTTATATCTAAGTCAACTTTTGTTGCTCTGCTGTATCCAATTGCTTCATCTATCTGTGTGCAGGAGTCTGAAATCTAATGAGTCTCTGATTCAACACGGTGATACCTACAGCCTAAATCAAGGTTGTTTGAATTGTCTTCGGTTGTTTTTTGTCTAGAAGTCTGATAGCCTTTGAATTATAAGGACCCAAAAGGAAATGCATACTTTATAATAATCTTTAAATCTTCTAAGTATTTGCTTCTCTGTTTTCCCTATTGTTCTTGTTGAATTGAATTGGAATAGCATTGACTACACAAAGAATGATTCCTTTCATTACATTAAGCAATATATACTTTGTGCAGACAGATTGAATTATAGGAATTAAAAACATGATATAATTATATCTCTAGAAAGTTTTGAAAACAAAATAAGTGTCATAAATATGCATACTCTAGTATTGGCACACAATAGGTACTCAATAAATATTCCATTATCTTCCTTTTTATGAGGAAGTTGAAGTGAAAACTTGAAGAAATTTTAAATTGGCATTGTTTTGCTCCAATGCATAATAATCCAGTTGCATTCCTGATCTAGTAGTGATTACTCATGAATCTGACCCGAAAAGTTTAAGGAAGGCATCATTGTTATCAGCAACAAACATAATAAATTAGAAGATCCTCTAAATAACCATTTAATTATATAAGTATTTTCTTTCGGATTGGGAGGTCACTTGATTAAATCTGGGTACATTTTAAAAGGAGGAGGACATTTTCCAAGTTAATATACTATTATCAAATATAATACCCTGAGACCTCTATTTTCTGTAATATGAGAAAGGTAAATTTGATGATTCTCAAATCTTTTCAGTTCCAATATTTATACTTCTCTATATATTTATTATGAAGACTTGTCTCGTGAAATTGTGGAGGCAGGCAAATTTCAAGATCTGCATGGTAAGTCAGCAACTTGGAGACTTGGAGATCTAGGAGAGCTAATGGTTTAGCTCCAGTTAAAGCCCAAAGGCCTGAGAACCAGGCCTCCTGTCGCTCCTATTATCTGTCCTATGTGCTTCTGCCTCAACACTGTCAGTCTTGAGACTCAGGAAAAACAAATGTTTCCATTTGAACCCAAAACCTGTGTTCCAGTCTAAAGGCAATCTAAACACTTACTCAGAGGAGGGTAAATCTATTCAGGCCTTTGGACTGGTTGTATGAGGCTCATCCCTATTAAAGGTGGGAAATACGATTACTCTGCCCATGAATTTAGTGTTAATTTCACCTCAATAGAGCCTCACAAAAATATCCAGAATGTTTCACCAAATACCTGACCGCCCCATAGCCCAGCCAAGTTGACACATAAAATAAACCATCAAAATCACCACTATCACCAACATCATCATCATCATCATCATCAAAATAATAAAAATAAAAATACTATTAGAATATACATTCCAAGACACACTGTTATTGGAAACGTCTGTAATTTGTTTATTGATTTAATGACAAGAGAAGACGTACTTACTAGTGTAACATTTACAAGTACACAGTATCTTTCCTCCGAAGGATTCTGCCATGTGGGGCTTAAATATCAAAGTGTTGTATAAATGTCGCCTGGTTTGTTTACATATATGGGGCTTAGGAAACTTAGATGCATATTATGGCCACTCCATTTCTTACAAAAAATGTCAAAACAAGAAAAACAGAGAAGACTTGCTTTCTTGTTTTTTTTTTTCTTCTAAACTGTAAGTCAACTTGCAGTTTTATTTTAGTACTCCATCCTATTTCATATACTTGACTACTTACTCCTCTACAAAAGTCATATTGATTTAATTTTGCAGAAGACAAACTTTCTAGCCCCGACTCCCATTGTTCTGCTTCTAAATGTAACAGGAGACCAAATTAAACAAAACGTCATTTCCCATGCATTTATTTCCTTTTTGTAATAAAATGAATAGTGAGGGTCAATTATGTGTTGACCCTTGTTCTGATGCTGACACTATAATAATAAACAACACGGACATGAAATATCTGTCCTTACAGAACCTACATTACAATCAAGTGGAAGTTTCATAACTCAGGATTATTGTAACAACATGCCCACCCCATTTTGAGTTTCTCATGGGTATGTGGCTCCCAACCACTTCCTAATGTTCAATTCCAGTACCACATACCTATTGGTCTGATCAGACTGCCATTACAAAATTCCATAGACGAGGGGGATTAGACAACAGAAAGATATTTCTCACAGTTCTGGAGACTGGGAATACAAAATCAAACTGCTCACAAGATGGGTTGATTCTAAGGACTCTTTTCTTGTCTGGAAGGCACCTGCCATCTCACTGTGGGCTCACATGACCTCTTCTCCTTGTGCCACATGAGGAGTAAGAGAAAGACAGAAAGCTCCTTATAGTCTCTTCTTATAAGGGCAGTAATCGCATTATGAGGCCCCTATGCTAATACACTTATCTAATCCTAATTACCTCCCAAAGGCACCATATACAAAAGCCATCATATTGGGGATTAGGGCTTCAACATATACACTTTATGGGGAAGCAAATATTCAGTCCATAGCAACTTACTTCGTATTTCCTGATGCCTGTGGAAAGAAATTAGTCTCCCTGCAAAACACCTCTCTATGTCCATATCTAATTTCTCCCAAAGAGATAGTAAATTTCTTTAGGTTTTTGTAGGATTATAACAAATTACTTTTTCTGACACACTAAAAACCCCAGCAGGGACTCACACATATTAGATATTCAATAAATATTTACTGAATGAATGATTTTTTAAAAATCTCTCAGCAGGACCATCCTTAGATGATTAAGAATTCTCTCTTCTATCCAGACTCATAACACATTTCACTACATTGGCATCAGCCTCATAGTTTCCCAAAATAATCAGGATATCATGATCTCTATTTGGACTGCATGATATTTATTGGCTTTCAGGCTCTTAAATATATGCTGGCTTCTTCCCCTTCTGCTGTCTAATATCTCAAACTAAAAATCTTAGTCCTAAACTGACCCTTAAAACCATCTTTCTCAATAGTTCTGAAACCTGGATATCTAAGAGCAGCCATCATACTCCAGAGATTCTAATTTAATTATTTTGGTGAAACTTCAACATCACCTTATTGAATTTATACAGCCAGGTTTGGGTATCAAAAATCTTAAACAACTTTCCTGTATTATACATATAAGAAAATCCATTATCTATTACAGTGAAGAAACTCAAGGTGAGAGATATCAAGTAACTTGTTGGGTGGAAGCTGGTGGGGTGATCACTCAGCTAATCTATTCATTAAACCAAGTCTCCTGCTCTATATTGCCTTTTGATAAATTCATACATTCTTTCTTTTCATGTTATCAAGTAATGAAATCCTCAGTTAATACTCTCTGACGGCCTCAACACATACATATTCACTATCTCTCAAGAGAAGAAACACATGGTTTCCTGAACTTGCTGCAAATTTCATTAAATGCATCAAACATTCTTTGATTTGAGGAACAGCATATGTTACCATGACAGAACTTAATGCCATTTAACAGTACAGAAGCACCCACTAGTCCAGATTCTAAACAAACTGGTCATAATCCTTACCTCAGAATAACCACATGGAACAGCAAGGACAAACGTGCTGGATTTTCGTTCTTTCAGGATGGTTGCAAGTGTTAAATAATATAATCCATATAAAACCCTAAGCATAATGCTCATGAATTTTTAAAGGTTGTTCTATTAATAGTAACAATAACTATTATTATAAGATACTTTTACTTTTTCTATGACAATGACCAGTGATGTCTGTCACCTCTGATGGGAAGCAAAGTTAATGCACAAGGCCCAGGTAGGGACAAAAAACACTTTCACTTAAAGGATTTAGGAGACTGTACCAGGGACTTTAAATTTCATTTAACTTTCATATTAAATTAATGTACTATGCTTTATTTTCTTTAGTTTATAGATGAAAACACATTAGCTCAGAGAGGTTATGTACCATACTCAGCATCACATAACTGAGATGTCATGGATCTGTTTTAAGCATCAAAATATGTATTCTCAAAGCTTATGTGATTTTGTCTACAATAGATTCTCATTTTTGTTACAATATTTTCTGGACAATGTCAGATTAAGTGCATGGGCATTTATATGGTTTGGCTGTGTCTCCACTCAAATCTCATCTTGAGTTGTAGTTCCCATAATCTCCACATGTCTTGGGAGAGACTGAGGGGGAGGTAATTGAATCATGGGGGTGGTTACCCTCGTGCTGCTGTTCTCAAGATAGTGAGTGAGTTCTCACGAGACCTGATGGTTTTATAAGGGCTTTCCCCCTTTTGCTTGGCAGTTCCTCTTACTGATAAGTAATGAGGATCCAAATGCTAACTGCCAAGACAATGGGGAAAATGTCTCTAAGGCGTCAGCAGCCTCTCCCAACATAGGCCCAGTGGCCTCAAAGAGAAAAATGGTTTCCTAGGTGGGGTCAAGGGCCCCTTTGTTAAGTGTAGCCTTTGACTTGGTGCCCTACATCCCAGCGGCTTCAACCATGGCTAAAAGTAGCCAAGGTACAGCTTGAGGCATGGCTTCAGAGGGTGCAAGCCCCAGACTTGGCAGCTTCCACATGGTCTTGAGCCTGCAGGTACAGAGAAGTCAAAAATTGAAGTTTGAGAACCTTCACCTAGATTTCAAGTGTTGTATAGAAAGGCCCAGATGTCCAGGAAGAAGTTTGCTACAGGGGCAGGGCCCTCATGGGGGAATCTCTGCTAGAGTAGTGCAGAAGGGTAATGTGGCATTGGAGTCCCCGCAGAGAGTCCCTCCTGGGGCACTGCCTAGCGGAGTTGTGAGAAGTGGGCAACCACCCTCCAGAAGCCAGAATGGTAAATCCACCAACAGCTTGCGCTGTGCGCCTGCAATAGCCGCAGACACTCAAAGCCAGTCCCTGAAAGCAGCCAGGAAGGGATGCTGTATTATCCAAAGCCACAGGTGTGGAGATTCCCAAGGCCATGGTAGCCCACCTCTTGCATTAGCATGACCTGGATCCGAGACATGGAGTCAAACGAGATCATTTTGGAACTTTAAAATTTGACTGCCCTGCTGGATTTTGGAATTGCATGGGGCCTGTAGCTCCTTTGTTTTGGCCAATTTCTCCCATGTGGAATGGCTGTATTTACCCAATGCCTATATCCCCACTGTATCTAGGAAGTAACTAAATTGCTTATGATTTGACAGGTTCATAGGCAGAAGGGACTTGCTTTGTTTCAGATGAGATTTTTGACTTGGACTTTTGAGTTAATGCTGGAATGAGTTAAGACTTCGGGGGACTGTTGGGATGGGATGATTGTGTTTTGAAATGTGAGGACATGAGATTTTGGAGGCGCCAGGGTGGAATTTTACTGTTTGGCTGTGTCTCCACCCAAATCTCATCTTGAGCTGTAGTTCCTACAATCCTCATGTGTCATGGGAGGACCAGGTGGAGATAATTGAATCATGAGGGTGGTTTCCCCCATCCTGTTCTCATGATAGTTAGTTCTCATGATATCTGAATGGTTTTATAAGGTGCTTTCACCTTCATTGGGCTTTCGTTCTCTCTCCTGCCCCCCTGTGAAGAGGTATATTTTGCCATGATTGTAAGTTTCCTGTGGCCTCCCCAGCCATGTGGAACTGTAAGCCAATTAAACCTCTTTTCTTTATAAATTTCCCAGTGTTGGAGTCTTGGGTATTTCCTTAAATCAACATGAGAATGGACTGATACAGCATCTAATTGATAATAGGAAGTTAAAGATATCACTGTCACAACCCTGACCTTTTCAGGTAAAAATGCCAGCTTGCAATAATCATGATCTACAATGATATGAACACTTCTCAGGTTCCATATACTTGAACAGTAGCATTTATACCTTAAACTTTCTTAGTCAGTGTGGGCTACTATAGCAAAATATCATAGATTGGGTGGCTTAAATAAGTAACATTTATTTCTCACAGTTCTGGTGGCTGGAGATCCAAAATCAAGGGCCAGCAGGGTCAGGTTCTGGGAGGGTCTTCTTCCAGCTTTGCAGACAGTCATAGTCTTGCTGCATCTTCAGCAAGAAGACATAATCTACAGACAGATAATCTCTTTGGTGTCTCCTTTTATAAGGGAAATAATTCTATTCATCATGGTTCAAATCTTCATGAGCTAATCATACCCCAAAGGCCCCAATTCCAAATTCTATTGTGTATTAGATTGATGTATTAGAACATCAATGTATGAATTTTTGAGGGACACAAGCATTCAATCCATAGCATAAACCCTCTGTGAAAACCAGACTAGCCTTGCGGCATCTTTGCCTCTGACTACACTGAACTCGTTACCTGGAGTGCCTACATTTGTTCTCTGGCTATGTGAATGTTCCTCAGACGTAAGGTCCAATTCAAGTGCCACTTCTCTACAATGTCATGCATAGACTTCCTTATTTTAGCTTTCTCTGAATTTGTATTTCATGGTTTGTGGTCTGAACCATGCAGCTGCTAAGTTTATCTAGCATGGGTTTTTTTGTTAGATACTTTTTGGTTGAAAGTGACATATATCATTTAAAATATCTTAATCAAGTGAGGAAAATATAATAGAAGAACAAAAAGATTTCTCTGGAATCTTAAACAGGTCACAGAGCCGGACCTCGAGGGGATCTGAACCAGGATTTGGAAGACTAATACAGACATAGATGCTATTTACTCTCACTTCCTCTCTTTTCTTCTTGGAGCTCACCTCTGCTGTAGTAATCTGTGGAGCCCTGGCTTCAGCACCATCAAACTTATCATGGACAGTGAGTGACAGGCTACTATTGAATAATACAGATTGATCCAGACCTTTTAAACTTATCTGACTATAGCCATCTAGATAACTGTTCCTTGCAAGCCAAGCCCCAAACCAATATACACATAACTTTTCTTTTTTTTTTTTTTTTTTTTTTTTTTTTTTTTTTTTTTTTTTTTTTTTTTTTTTTTGAGATAGAGTCTCACTCTGTCATCCAGGCTGGAGTGCAGTGGTATGATCTCGGCTCACTGCAACCTCTGACTCCCGGGTTCAAGCGATTCTCCTCCCTCAGCCTCCCAAGAAGCTGGGATTGCTGGCATGCTTCACCACACCCAGCTAATTTTTTGTATTTTAGTAGAGAAGTGTTTCACCATGTTGGCTAGCCTGGTCTTGAACTCCTGGTCTCAAGTGATCTGCCCATCTCAGCCTCTCAAAATGCTGGGATTACAGGCATGAGCCACCATGCCCAGCCCAATATACACATATTCTATCCATTTTCATGTTTCATAACTTTTCAATGCTTTGTGACAAAAGTTTTTGTTTTTGGTGTGAGATTAAAGCAGTTGATATTTATAAAAGAATTAGATAGTGTCTAAAACATTGTAATCACAGCCCAAATGTTTGTTAAATTCACTGGCAAGCATGTTCTATTTTAAGCATTGTTTATTTTATTTCATGTTTTCATTTTTTTAATTGAAATTTTTTAGTTTCAATAGTTTTTTTGGGGGAAGAGATGGTGCTTGGTTTCATGAATTAGTTTTCAGTGGTAATTTCTGAGATTTTGGTGCACTCATCACCCAAACAGTGTACACAGTACCCAATATGTAGTTTTTTCTTCCACCCCTTCCTTTCCCGAGTCCCCAAAGTCCAATATATCATTCGTATGCCTTTGTGTCCTCATAGCTTAGCTCCCACATATAAGTGGGAACATTTAATGTTGGGTTGTCCATTCCTGAGTTACTTCATTTAGAATAATAGTCTCCAATTCCATCCAGGTTGCTGTGAATGCAATTATTTTGTTCCTTTTTTTTTTGGCTGAGTAGTATTGTCAGGCCTCTGAGCCCAAGCTAAGCCATCATACCCGCTGTGACCTACACATATACATCCAGATGGCCTGAAGTAACTGAAGAATCACAAAAGAAGTGTAAATGATCTGTTCCTGCCTTAACTGATGGCATTACCTTGTAGAATTCCTTCTGCTGGCTCATCCTAGCTCAAAAGCTCCCCCACTGAGCACCTTGTGTCCCCTGCCCCTGCCCATCAGAGAACAACCCCTTTTGACTGTAATTTTCTACTACCTACCTAAATCCTATAAAATGGCCCCACCCCTATCTCCCTTCGCTGACTCTCTTTTCAGACTCAGCCCGCCTGCATTCAGGTGAAAAAAACAGCCTTGTTGCTACACAAAACCTGTTTGGTTGTCTCTTCACAGTGATGCGAGTGAATGGTCTGAGGTGCCTGATGTCCAGGCATTCTTTTACACATCAGTCCCTCCCTAGTCTCTGTTCCTAATGCAACTCATCCCAAATCTTGCTTCTTTCCCTCCCACCTGTCCCTTCAGTCCCAACCCCAAGCATCACTGAGTCTTTTGAATCTTCCTTTTCTACAGACCCATCTGACCTCTCCCCTCCTCCCCAGACTGCTCCTGGCCAGGCTGAGCCAGGCCCCTATTCTTCCTCAGCCTCTGCTACCCCACCCCATAATCCTTTTATCATCTCCCCTCCTCACACCAGGTCCGACTTACAGTTTCCTTCCACGACTAACCCTCCCCCACCTGCCCAGCAATTTCTTCTTAAAAAGGTGGCTGGAGCTAAAGGCATAGTCAAGGTTAATGCTCCTTTTTGTTTATCCGACCTCTCCCAAATCAGTTAGTGTTTAGGCTCCTTTTCATCACATACGAAAAACCCAGCCCAGTTCATGGCTCATTTGGCAGCAACCTTGAGACATTTTACAGCCCTAGACCCTAAAAGGTCAAAAGGTCATCTTATTCTCAATATATATTTTATACCCAATCTGCTCCTGACATTAAATAAAGCTCCAAAAATTAAATTCCAGCCCTCAAACCCCACAAAAGGACCTAATTAACCTCACCTTCAAGGTGTACATTAATAGAGTAGAGGCAGCCAAGTAGCAACATATTTCTAAGTTGCAATTCCTTGCCGCCACTGTGAGACAAACCCCAGCCACATCTCCAGCATACAAGAACTTCCAAACGCCTGAACTGCAGTGTCCAGGCACTCCTCCAGGACTGCCTACCCCAGGATCTTGCTTCAAGTGCTGGAAATCTGGCCACCGGGCCAAGGAATGCCCGCAGCCCAGGATTCCTCCTAAGTCATGTCCCATCTGTGCGGGACCCCACTGGAAATCGGACTATCCAACCTGGCAGCCACTCCCAGAGCCCATGGAGCTCTGGCCCAAGGCTCTCTCATTGACTCCTTCCCAGATCTTCTCGGCTTAGCAGCTGAAGATTGACACTGCCCAATCGCCTCAGAAGCCTACAGGACCATCACAGATGCTTCGGCTAACTTTCACAGTGGAGGGTAAGTCCGCACCCTTCTTAATCAATATGGAGGCTACCCAATCCACATTACCCTCTTTTTAAGGGCCTGTTTCCTTTGCCTCCATAACTGTTGTGGTATTGACAGCCAGGCTTCTAGACTCCCCAACTCTGATGCCAGCTTGGACAACATTCTTCTATGCATTCCTTTTTAGTTATCCCCACCTGCCCAGCTCCCTTATTCGATTGAGACATTTTAACTAAATCTCCCCACCTTAATCCACAAGTATAGGACACCTCTACTCCCTCCTTGGCAAATGGATGATGCACCGCTTACCATCCCATTAAAACCTAATCACCCTTACCCCACTCAATGCCAATATCCCATCCCACAGCATACTTTAAAAGGATTAAAGCCTGCTATCATTCGCCTGTTACAGCATGGTCTTTTAAAAGCCTATAAACTCTCCTTACAATTCCCCCATTTTACCTGTCCAAAAACTGGACAAGTCTTACAGGTTAGCTCAGGATCTGTGCCTTATCAACCAAATTGTTTTGCCTATCCACCCCGTGATGCCAAACACATATACTCTCCTATCCTCAATACCTCCCTACACAACCCATTATTCTGTTCTGGATCTCAAACATGCTTACTTTACTATTCCTTTGCACCCTTCATCCCAGCCTCTCTTTGCTTTCACTTAGACTCACCCTGACACCCATCAGGCTCAGCAAATTACCTGGGCTGTACTGCCTCAAGGCTTCACAGACAGCCCCCATTACTTCAGTCAAGCCCAAATTTCTTCCTCATCTGTTACCTATCTCGGCGTAATTCTCATGAAAACACACATGCTCTCCCTGCTGACTGTTTCTGGCTAATCTCCCAAACCCCAATCCCCTCTATAAAACAACTCCTTTCCTTCCTAGGCATGGTTAGGTATTTCCACCTTTGGATACTTAGTTTTACCATCCCGACTAACCCATTATATAAACTCACAAAAGCAAACCTAGCTGACCCCACGGATCCTAAATACTTTCCCCACTCCTCTTTCCATTCCTTGAAGACAGCTTTAGAGACTGCACACTGTGGGAATATAATTAGTAGAGCCACTATGAAAAACACTATGAACATTCCTCAGAAAATTGAAAATAAAACTATCATTTGATCCAGCAATCTTACTACCTTCTATCTATTCATATGAAATGAAATCAGTATGTTAAAGAGATATCTGTACTCCCATGTTCATTGTAGCACTATTCATAATAGCCAAGATATGGAGTCAAATTAAGTGACTGTCAACTGATGAATGGATTAAAAAAACCTCTAGTGGGGTATGTGTATGTGTACATATTATACACATACATACATACAATGAAATAAGCCAGGCACACACAGACAAATAGCAAATGATCTCACTCATACAGGACTCTAAAGACGGTAATTTCATAGAGAGCAGAATGATGGTTACCAGAGGCTGGGGTATATGGAGAGAGAGAGAGGATTGGAGAGATGTATTTCAAAGTATAAATCATTACAATCAGAGAGAAGAAATAAGTTCAAGAAATCTATTGTATAGTCTGTGACTATAGTTAACAATGATATATTGTATTCTTGAAAGGTGCTGAGACAGTGGATGTTAAATGTTTTCACCACACAAATATGGCAACTATGAGGTAATGTATTTGTTAATTATCTAGATTTAAATATCCCACAGTGTATACATACTTCAAAATATTATGCTGTACCTGATAAATACAATTTTATCCATCAATTTAATAAATAAATAAATTTGGAAACAAAAGAGGAAATCAGTTACTGAAGCAGACTTTTCACTCTGGAAATGTTCAATGGGCCTAGTTTGGAAAGGCAAATATTGGAAGACTCTATTGTTTTCTCTACACAGGGAAACTAGTGAAAAGAATGAGAAATTAGGAAGATAAATCGAGTCCCAGTTTGCTTGTATGATACTACTGCAGCTACAGGTGTTGTCTCTCATTGCATCAGTGGCAAGATGTTTACGGTAATAAGCAATTGGTCACTGTGTTAGGTCTGTCCATCTGGAAGGGGACAGAGACAAACTATTTTCCTACCCATGATGCAGAAAGATGACCTGTGAGAGCTCGACTGCAGCAACTCGAATCTGCTCAGTCCCTACCAATCCAAAACCATCGTAAATAAATCCACAACCTAAGCAAAATTCATATTCTTTACATTCAACTATGGTTTCAAAACAAGTTTTTTTTAGCCTCCATTTTCAAACAGGTTGTTCCATTTCTGTATGGAAAGTCAATAACATTCATGGTTCTCCATCCAATCTTTAAAATTATCAAAGCATCAAAAGTAACATCATCAACTTTGAACAAGAGACTGTTCCCCCAGCCAGCCTCATAAACATGATTAAAGGTCTGAGTTGATGAGTTAATTATTGTTCAAATGTTACCCACTCATAAATTTATACTAAACCAATCTGGGCTCAACAATGATAATGTTTTGACTGTAAATTCACCTTCCTTCATTATTATAGCCTTGGCTTTGTTGCATATTATTAGAGCAAGTTGGCTGGTTTTCCTTTCCTTGGGGATGAGAGCAGAGAGATAAACTGCCAAACAAAACCAGATTTTAGAGGGCAGTCTATCACAGCTTCTAAGAAGTCAGAAAGTTTATTAAGCTTAAATGTTCAATACAACAGTTGAAACCCATGGTAAATTGATGTACTTTTGTTTTAATTGCATTTAATTTTTCTTGTGATATTAATTCCAAGATCATAGATGTTGCAATTTGCTATTGAAGTAGCATTTTATACCCTAAGAAATGTGATTTGGAATTAAGAATATCAAAGACAATGTATTCTGTGCTCACATTTAAGAGAGGCGCAGTTGCTTTGGTGTAACTCATACCCATTTTTCCCTCAAAAAGACACATATTTTTTCCTCCTATCTCCCATAATAAAATAGTCTAAACATTATTATTTGATATGTTAAGTTAAGGACACTCTGGATTTATACAGGTTACTTTAATAATTCTGAATGTGATAATCATCATTCACTGATAAAATTATTTTCTTCCCGGCCACTCTGCCTCCAACTCATTACCCCAAGAATAAGAATTATTCTAAAATATTTAACAAACATTGTTTTCCTTTTCAGTATAACATACTCTAATTACATCTCAATATGCATACCAGTTAGTCTACAGGTTTGCTGTCGTAGTAAGCTGTTGGGAAAAAATTGTAGATAGAACTTTTACTTATTATTTCAATTCTCTTTGTCATAGTAATTATGGTTATATACTTACTAGACTGGCTTTTGAAACGTGAACAACAATGTTTTCTATTTTAAAACAGTTCTTTAGAGCTGAAGATTAAATGATATTTTATGACAAACATAATGGTCTTATCAAATTCTAGGATTAAAAGCAGCACCAATAGTACACTAGCTCTTGCATTCCTGGAAATAATTAGTCGGCATTTATTTTATGTATTCCATTCTCCCAAATTCAAAAGTGGCCTGGATTACTTCTAGAGGCCAAGGAAAAAGTTATCTCTGTTTGAAGCCATTGGCCAACATAATAATCACAGAAGGCTTTAAATCAGAATAACTACCTGACCTCTAGGAAAAAAAAATAAAAAGGTGTGAGATGCAGCCTCAGACAATTGAGTTCACTCAAGCATTGCTTTTTTAAATAAAGGGAAAACCTCCAGGTTGAAGGACTATCTCATGACATCTCAAGGCCAAGTATCTGTTGAGCATTACATGTGACACCTATGTTTTATAGAAAATAAGGTATTAATGCCAGAATACCACCTCACCAACACATTGCCTCTAAGAGACAAATTCCACAACAGACAAGTAATTAATCTTAAAAAAAAATATGTATACCTTTGTCCTTGAAACTGGTTATTCATATGTTTTTGGCATTACATGCCAAATTAAACACACTGAAGCAGAATCCCCAAATAAACTTTCATCCAATATAACATTAGTTTATAATGATAGATCAATATGTTATCTAATACTTCAAATTACATGAACAGAATCTTCCTTGATGGCAAGAAAAAGTTCATGAATCAATATAACAATTTTTTTTAATATAAAAATATAACAATAGAGGAAGTGTCACATATTCCTGGCCCCCGATCCACTAGAATAAAAACAACGAAAATTTTACTCCTCCTTAAAGGCCATTAAAGTACTAGAAAAATTATAAAAACCATTTTTTCCAGTACTTTGAAAATTAACCAAAGGCTTTCAGCAATCTGAGGACTCTTTGCTCAAGGAAAGTTTCTGTCTCATTTTTAACAAAATATTTTAAGACACATAAAGAAACAGGAAAATATGTCCCATACATGTAAATGAAAATCAATCAATAGAAACTATCCCTGAGGAATCTCATATGTTGGAGTTATTGGACAAAAACTTTAAATCAGCTCTCCAAAGAACTGAAGAAAGACATATATAAAAAACTAAAGGAAAACATGAGAATGATGTTTTACCAAACAAGGAAAATCGATAAAAGAGAGAAATGATTTAAAAAAAGAACCAAATAGATTCTGGAGTTTAAAAGTACAATAACTAAGATTTAAAAAAATTACAGAAAATATGAGCTGGCAGAAGAAAATAAAAACAAATGTGAAGGCAGGTCAATTGAGATTATTCATTCTGCTAAATAGAAAGGAAAAAGTAAAAGAATGAAGAAAAATTAAGAGAAACTCAGGACACCATCAAACATCCCAACACTTGTATAATAGGAATATTAAAAGGAGAAAAGAGATAAAAAAGGAAAATAAATCAGAGGATAATTACTAACAACTTTCCAAAGTTGAAGGAAAACAATAATTTACACATTTGAGAAGCTCAACAAACTTTAAACAGAATAAACTCAAAGGTATTCACAGTAGAGACATCATCAAATTGCTCAGAAGACAGAGAAGATTTTGAAAGCAGAAAGAACAAACCAACTTATTGTATACTAGGTCATCAATGAAATTAACAAACTGAAATGTTAGAAGCCATTAGGGCCAGAAGGCAGTGGGATGACATGTTTAAAGTGCTATTAATAAAAGAAAATTATTGTAAACCAAAAGTTTTTTTTTTTCTTTGTAAATGGATTAATTTATTTATAAAGAAACTAAAACTTTTAAAACTTAAGAACAGACAGATATTTTTTATATCCAATATAACTATCTTAAAAAAATGGTAAAATTCATAAATTCCCAGATGAGAATGGTTTAGACCTGTGTCCTCGCCCGAAACTCATCTTGAATTGTAATTTCCACATGTGGAGGGAGGGACCTGTAATCCCCATGTCTTGAGGAGGCAGGTGATTGGATCATGAGGGCAGTTTTCCCCATGCTGTTCTCATGATAGTGAATGAGTTCTCATGAGATCTGATAGTTTTATAAGTGTTTGGAAGTTCCTACTTCATTCCTCTTTCTCTCTCATTCTCTCTCTCACCTGCTGCCATGTTAAGATGTGCCTGCTTCCCCTTCCACCATGACTGTAAGTTTCCTGAGGCCTCTTCAACCATGTAGAACTGGTAGTCAATTAAACCTCTTTTCTTTATAAATTACCCAGTCTCATGCATTTCTTTATAGTGGTGTGGAAACAGATGAATATACCAGATAAACAAAAACTGAGTCATATGTCATCAACAGACATGGTTTGTAAGAAATTCTAAAAACATCTTTTAGGCTGCATTGAAGGAACGGTAGACAGCAACTCAAATCCACATGAAAAAATAAACACTATCAGTAAAGGTAAGTGTATTGGTAAATACAATACATGTTATGATGTATTTTTGTTTGTTTCTTCTTATTTAAAAGACAGTTGAATACAGAAAAGATATAATTATGTGCTGATGGTTTTCTAATTTATGAAGATGTAATTTGTATGACAGCAATAGTACCCAAAAAGGAGAGAATAATGTTATACTGAAGAAAACTATTTGTATGCAACTGAAATTATTTTAGTATTTCAATTTAACTTGTTTTAGGTATGAATTTAATTGAAATTTCTAGTATAAACACTAATAAATAGAAAGAAATAGTAAAGAAAAAGGCAAGGGAATTAAAATGGTACATTAGAAAATACATATTGGTTATAAGTAAGAAAAAAAAGAGGACTGAAGAAAACTGTATGAGAAAGCCAAAAGAATAAGGCAAAAATAAATCCAACCACATAAATAATATTACATTTTAATGTATCAAAAATCAACCAAAAGTTAGAGATTGACAGATTTGATTTTTTTCAAGTTCCACCAATATGCTGTATAAAAGAAACACACTGTAGGTTAAAAAACAAAAAGGCAGGACAGCCGCTATGCCTCACACCTGTAATCCCAGCACTTTGGGAGGCTGAGGCAGGAGGATCGCTTGAGTTCAGGAGTTTGAGACCAGCCTGAGAAATGTGGCAAAACCCCATTTCTACAAGAAATACAAAAATTAGCCAGGAGTGGTGGTGCATGTCTGTAGTCCCAGCTACTTGGGAGGCTGAGGTGGGAGGATTGCTTGAGCCAGGGACATGGAGGCTGCAGTGAGCTGAGATCGTGTCACTGCACTCCAGCCTGGGTGACAGAGAGAGACCCTGTCTCAAAAAACAAACATTTGAAGTTGTGTTTCAAACAAACAAACAAACAAAAAAGCA
This sequence comes from Chlorocebus sabaeus, assembly GCF_047675955.1. Lineage (NCBI taxonomy): Eukaryota > Metazoa > Chordata > Mammalia > Primates > Cercopithecidae > Chlorocebus > Chlorocebus sabaeus. The sequence continues at coordinate 111,270,126 of NC_132912.1, forward strand.
TTTGAAGTCAATGGGTAGAAAATAACATTTAAAAAATAAAAACGGCAACCTATTAGGATAGTTATTTCAATTTAGAAAAGGACTGAATGAAGTAGCTATATTAATAACAAACTAAAAAAGAAAATGATTCCAGAGATACAGCAGACATTTTATGATTAAAAAGTCACTACCTCTGGCCGGGCGCGGTGGCTCACGCCTGTAATCCCAGCACTTTGGGAGGCCGAGGCGGGCGGATCACAAGGTCAGGAGATCGAGACCATGGTGAAACCCCGTCTCTACTAAAAAATAGAAAAAAATTAGCCGGGCGCAGTGGCGGGCGCCTGTAGTCCCAGCTACTTGGGAGGCTGAGGCAGGAGAATGGCGTGAGCCCGGAAGGCGGAGCTTGCAGTGAGCCGAGATTGCGCCACTGCACTCCAGCCTGGGCGACAGAGCGAGACTCCGTCTCAAAAAAAAAAAAAAAAAAAAAAAGTCACTACCTCAATAAGATATAGAAATTATAAGCAAATAAACACCTAACAAAAGAGCCTTTAAATGAATTATGCAGAAACTGCCTGAATTAAAGTGAGAAATACAAAATTTAGCAATAATAGCTGGAGACTTCAATATCTGCTTCAATAATAATCAGAATTACTAGGCAGAAGATAAACAAGGACCTAGATGACTTGAACAACAAGACCAATGAGACTTAACAGATAGTCATAGAAAAATTCACCCAATAGCAGTAGAATAAATATTCATCTCAATGTCACATGAAACATTATCTAGAATACATAATATGATAGGCCATAAAAGAACCTCAATAAATTTTAAAAAATAGAAATTATATATATTTATTCTCTGACCATGTTACAATGAGGTTAAAAATCAATAACATGAAAATTTGGAATAGTCACAAATACGTGAAAATTAAACAACACATTCCTAAATAACTAATAGCTCAAAGAAGAAATCCAAGATAAATTAGAAAAATAGTTCAAGATAACTGAAAATTAAGACACTATATAACAAAATTTATGAAATGTTCCAACATCAGTGCTTAGGGGGAAAGTGATAGCGGTAAATGCCTATATTAAAAAAAGATTTAGATAACATAATTTTCCACCTTAAAAATTTAAGAGAAACGAAACTCACGGAAATTGGAAGAAAAGAAATGATAACTAAAGCTGAAAGAAATACAAGCTCCGCCTCTTCCTTTTATAGCACCTTAAACTTTCCAGGGGATTCCAGTGTGTACACAGCATGAAGAACCATTTGCTATACAAGACCTGTCCTGTGAATAAGGTCAACCCTAACTATTCAAAGCCCATGGGCCAAGGGCCTGCTCAGAGAAAGGATGCTCATTTAGAAAAAAAAAATTATGCTACTATTTTACCACATTAAACGTTAATGAATGTTGAATATAAAAACATTGCTTATCTACTGTTTTAAGGTGAACAAATTTTGACCCCTTCTTCTTGATATACTTGCATATTCCACCATTTTGGGGGCATGGGAATGGTAAGATCTCCCATGAACTCTTACGGATAAATGGTTCAAGGAATCAAATAGCCAGAGTTGAGCTTGAGCCTGGAAAACAAATTGGTGTCACATTTGACTTGCTCTCAAAAGTTAGTCTTTATACTTGACATTAGATGATGAAAAATGCTTTGCTAAAAGTTATGCCTGATGACTTGTCTTCTCTCACAGAGTTGTCTTTGAATTCACGTCATCCTCATTTTCTCTTTAATAAGGATACATTCGTAATATCAACCAATCTGTTTTCATGAAGCAAATGTCATTCTCAGCTTCATGATCAAATACATTAAGACATCAACCCCATGCCCAAGCATAATAGCATGTCACAGCAAAGTGAAGCTGAATGAAAAAAAATTGTTTAGCCTTAAGATAAGAGAGACCTGCTTGCATTTTTCAGGAAGAAGGAACATTAGCAAAGGTCTACACCACGGGTAATGAAGATTTTTGGCTTTAGAAAGAGCCTTCAGCTTTATTTTAACACACATTTAACTTCACTAACATCTTTACCAGCTGACAGCTCAGCAGATTTGAAGAACTCTCTGTACTTACTCTCAGAGTAAGAGTGTGATGAGGAACTTTACAGATTTGCACAACCATGTGATCCTTTAATCGTTTCTCCTGACTGTGCTTTGACCTCTTTGTCAAAGAATGTCTAAAGAGGAAATAAAACTGTACCAGAGGGAACCTCAATGCAGAGCTTTTCCATCCCACAAAAAATGCATGGAACAAAATATGCAGTAGATGCTTATTTAAAATGTGAGAATCAGAATATCTGAAGATGGAGTCATGGCAGAGGTGATTTAGATTCAATGAGTTGACTAATGAAGAATTGTAAAACAAGAATAAAAATGAAGGCAATTACTCAAAGTTACAAGTATTTATCACTTTGCCAATATTTTTTTTTTTTTTTTTTTTTTTTTTTTTTTTTTTTTTGAGACGGAGTCTTGCTCTGTCGCCCGGACTGGAGTGCAGTGGCCGGATCTCAGCTCACTGCAAGCTCCGCCTCCCGGGTTTACGCCATTCTCCTGCCTCAGCCTCCCGAGTAGCGGGGACTACAGGCGCCCGCCACCTCGCCCGGCTAGTTTTTTGTGTTTTTTTAGTAGAGACGGGGTTTCACTGTGTTAGCCAGGATGGTCTCGATCTCCTGACCTCGTGATCCGCCCGTCTCGGCCTCCCAAAGTGCTGGGATTACAGGCTTGAGCCACCGCGCCCGGCCACTTTGCCAATTTGTGGAAGACAGTGGGCTCTCCTCCCAACTCCAAGTTAGCAAAAATCAAAGACTGACCCTGAGGAATGTTGCACACAACTATTTGACAAAAAAGAAAAAAAGAGAGAGAGAGAGAAGGAAAGGAAAAGAGAGGAGAGAAGAGGAGAGGAGGGAAGGGGAGAGAAGAGGAACAGAGGAAAAAAAAAAAAAAAAAAAAGGAAAAATCTACCTTCCAAATAAAAATGAAAGATAAAAAGGAATAGAACTCTCTCAGTCTTGGTACTGTCAGCCTTAATATTCTGACTGCAATGGTGACTATCTATTCCTTTTTCTAGGCTTAAAATTAGAGAATAAAGATGCTGTAACAGAGAGGATTATGGGATGACTCTTCTCAAGAACCAGTGTTACTTTTTATGAGACAAAAGGTCCAAGTGGCTGTGGTCTCAGGCCTGGTGAGCACAGACTCAGAGACTTGCTACTTAAAAGAAAAATTAACAAATAAATGCCTGTAAAAATTAGCAGCCAGGGCACTGGGAAATGCACAAGTGTCAAGCCTATGCAAATGGGTGTTTTCATATTAGATTAGAAAGTTAAATTATTATGTGTCCAAATGTAACTTATATGATAATAATATGAAATAACAATATGGAATACATTAAAATATTTTTTCAATGAAGAAAAAATGGGAATTATGTGAATTTTAAAAATTTAAATTTCTTGACAAAAATTAGTGGACATTTTTGTTTGCTAGATAGTTTTTCTATCTAGCACCCAGATGAGTGCACCATAATAAGGAATGCTCAATCATATTGTACAATCAAGTGTTTTCTAAACTTAACACAGTGTTCTAGGACTGCTTTCATAACTGTTGGCACATTCATTTACCACCTGTTTCAGTCTATTTAGTATTATTATAAAAGAATACCTAAGGCTGGGTAATTTATAAAGAAAAGAGGCTTATTTGGCTCACAGTTCTGCAGGCTGTGCAAGAAGCATGGTGCTAGCATCTGCTCAGCTTCTGATAAGGGCCTCAGGCTATTTCTACTGACAGAGGAATGTGAAGGAGAGCCAGTGTGTGCAGAGATCACATGGCAAGAGACAAAGCAAGCAGGGAGGTTACTGGGCCTTTATAGCAACCAGCTCTCACAGGAACTAATAAAATGAGAACTCGCTAACTCTCCTACCTCCATGAGAGAGGTTACTAACTTACACATGAGGAATCCACTTCCATGACACAAATCTGCCATTAGGCCCTCTCATTAGGCCTCACATCCAACACTGGGGATCAAATTTAAACCTGAGATTTAGAGGGGGCAAACTTCCAACCTATAGCACCACCTCAATATTATTTGTTAAATTGCTTAAAATTATCCCTGATTTATAACTTAGAGGTGTGTTTTTCAAGATGCCATGAGTTTGATGCTCTATTTATGATTTCTAAGTTTTTTTCTATTTTTTCCTAAATTCATGTACTTACTTGAATATATCTATACCAGCCATCATTTCCTTATGGGTTTCATCATTGACCCACTCTTCTCATTGGGAAAATACCACTCTTGTGTTTCCATTTGTGTTGTGTCTTAAAGCCCTAGCATTATGCTCCCAAAATAAGAATACAGTAAGATGGTATTGATCGACTTTCTGGATTACTTCCAGTGCTGTCCCTCATCCTTGCTCTAACCTTGATTCTGCCTAGTCAGGCCAAATTCCATACCACTAACTTCATAGTCAGACTCTTTATCTCCACCCTACCCTTATGGGCTGATGTCTCCATTGAGTAATTTACCTGAATTTTTATTTGCCACTTCTCATCTTGATTGAGAGTTCCAACCACTTATTTTACTCCCCGACCTTGCTCATCATGGCAGTGCAAATGGGAGTGAGATACATATGGCTACAATACACCACCAACTATGAAAGCCAACTGGGCACTCACACCTGCTGGCAGCCAGAGACAGGGCTTGAAAATAAGACCTAAGTTTATAAGAGTGATTTTCAGAATGATGCCTAACTCAAGGATTGGATTTAGCATCTGAAAAGATGAAGGTATCAGCACTTGCTTGACAGGGTTGACTTGCTCAGGACTGAGCAACTGAGCAAATGTGCTCATGTACTTATTACAGTAACAGTTATAGGGAATAATAAACAAAAAATAATAAAAGTATGTGCTGTTATTGCTAAGATGTTACTGTATTTAGTATTACTCTTATACCTATATTTAGATTACTCTTATAACAGAGTGACTAAACAAATCCTAGACAGTCTTTATATTAATGCTTTCTGGAATACCTAAAGGTGTTACCTGCTGGCTTGCCCCATCCTGCCTTCTGATCACATTTGGATTTACATGTGTTGGTTATGGCTGGAGACAGATGTTTTTTGTTTGTATTTTAATAAAAAGGCATTCCTTTTTATTAAAATCTGGATGAACACCTTACAAACAATAAAGGAAGAAGTAGTTTTTAGAATTTTTTTTTATTCTGAGCTAAACTTGCTTGACAGAGACCTGCAACTCAGGAATTGCAGTCAGTATCTGCCTGAAGAGATATCACCGAGTAAATAAGGAACCAGATCCTACTGACAAAGGAAGACTTAAGAGATGACAAAGACAGAATTGGGTCTGTCAGAACAGTACGCATGGTGAACACTAAGAATCTGAGCACTAAAAAGCTACCGAGAGAAGGAATTAAGATCTTTCTGAAAACCCCTGTTTTTCCTCCCACACTGTGCTCACATAATTCAAAGCATTGATTCTTAGCTCACTCATTTGTATCTATTACTTCTTATTATCTGTGTTGTCAGGATTTTGAGGACTTTGATAATTCTTTGGCTTTGAAGTCATTTTGCTCTTCTTATACCTAATAAACTATGGGTCATTGTTCCCCTCATGTTATGCCTTCTCAGAGCATGTGCATGTCCTAGGTACCCTGGTCTGGGGAAGGAGAGGAACATGAAGCTGATAAATGTTAAGATCAGAGAGTCCTGCAAAGTAGGTAGGCAGAATGGACAGATATTATTCTAGTGTTATCAAGTAAAAGGATAATTCCTTCAACTTGAAATCATTAGAGTCTTAGAGAATTTGCATGAGAGTTTGTTCATGAATGAGAAACTGCATGGAAGTAGATAAGCAACACTGTATGTTATCTGTTTTGGTAATTTAGACTGGCATATATAGAGGCAGAACAGAATGCAGGTAATCAAGGGAGAAAGTATTTAGCAGATAAAATGAAGCATCGACTGTTACTAGAGGCTGAGGCCCCCACAAAGGTTTGAAAAGAAAAGAATAGTAGAATGAAAAGAGTCTCTGAAATCAATAGATCTAGGTTTGTATTACTGTCTGCCACTTCCTAGGTGTGTAACAAGAAGGCAATTTAGTTGTGTTTCTGAGCCGTAGTTTCTTCATCAGCAAAATGTGGTTAGTATTAATACCCAAATTGAAGGTCAAAGAATGAAATATTTGTAGAAGTGCTTCATAAACTACAAATACTAGGTACATAGTAGAGTTAGTTTATAAAATAACAGCTATTGTTGTTGTTGCAGTTGAATTTTTGGAGAGGTTTATGGTTTTAATGGTGTCAACAAGGAAAGTCCCAACGTAGCATTTCACACTTTTTTAAGTTAGGCAAAACTTTTGTAATACTTTTCAAGGCTGATATATAAACAAAAACAAATGCAAACCAACCCTAGTAAAACTGCCATAAACTTAAAATGGGAAAAAAAATTGTAGGGAGGAGGAAGCTTTGCTTTTGGTCAACAAGGACAATATTTAGATACTTCAAGATATGATGTATAAACAACCAACTTTACCATGAAATTGTAATAAGACCTACTGTTCTGTTTTCAGGGAATTTTCCTTTTGTTCACAGTATAAGGAGCAGACCAAGAATGAGACCACAGATTGTCTGGAAGTGGTGGCTCATGTCTGTAGTCCAAGCAGTTTGGGGAGCCAAGGTGGGAGGGTTGCTTGGGCCCAAGAATTTGAGACCAGCCTGGGTAACATAGTGAGATGCTGTCTCTAAAACAATAAAAATAACAGAATTCGCTGGGCATGGTGGTGCACACCTTTAGTCCCATCTACTTGGGAGGCTAAACTGGGAGAACGGCTTGAGCCTGGGAGGTTAAGGCTGCAGGGAGCCATGATCGCGCCAATGCACTCCAGCCTGGGTGACAGAGTAAGAGACGCTGTCTTAAAAAAAAAAAAAAAACACAGATCGCGCCACACCAAAGTCAGAATTTTACCTATGGCACCAAAGTTGGTATTTGAAGGAAGGCTTCCTAAATATCACCTACCTTTCTTTTGTTCTACTTCCTGATTAATTTTGTCAAGGAACATAAGTGAAACTTGCTAATACAACTGATTTCAACAGGAGTTAAAAAGATTCCATCTAGAGAAACTTGGACTTTTTCTTTAAAGTTTTTATAGTGATTATTTTCCTTATTCTAGTTTAGCTGGAGCTGGTGACTTTTTGGTAGCCCATCATGGAATGATTTTTTTCCAGTTGATTTTAAATAAATCAGGTGATTGGTCTCTTATAATTCCAGGTGGGAAACCATTCACTCAGATGAGGGAGTTAACTATTAGGTAACCTTTCTTGTATTATAGCTGGTTTCAATTTCTTGACATAAACTGTCCTCTACTCAATTTATTTCTATAAATAAAGTAAAACTAATTTAAAAAGAGAAAAATACTGATTTGGAGGTGGAACTGTTTATCACTGGTAAGGAAGTTTAGAAGTAGACAGTGCCAGGGTATGTTTTAAAAAGTAAAACAAAAGGAATATTGAAGAAAATATGACAGTGAATATGAATAAGAACAAATCTGAGGAGGCAGCAATGGTCTGGAAATGGTAGCAGATTTTCTCCCTTATTTAGGGCTCTCTCTCAGCTGAAGTGTGTCTTTACACATTGATTTTGGTAACTGCTATCATTTTGGTAAATTCTCAGCCAGCTGACTTAAAATTGATCCATATAAAAAAATCCCATTGCTATCCTGTTAAACTGTATAAACAAAGTTTGAACAACGTACCAGAAGTGGGGTAATTGGGGAAGTGACTGGAGAAAGTGGTCTGACTCTCCTCCACATGGTACAGAGCTTTACTTTCCTGCAGAGAGAACCCTATTCATCCCCTATCCCTAACTCATGAGATCACAGCTTTAAGGCTATTAGGTTTCAAACCCTGAATCCTCAGAGCAATGATTTCTCAACCTCACAAGAGGGCAGACGGGCAGCTCACAAGAGGACTCTACAAATCTCCAAGGAAGAAAGAGAACCAAATTTTTCCCTGTTCTACATGTCAGTGTAGTCAATAGCAAAGATTCCAGATGGATGTTGCAAGTTTAAACAACAGCAGCAGATGCAGTTCTAAGGTTCTTTGGGACACGAATTGAAAAGAGGAGAAACGTTAACGTATTACTTCCTTCATGCCACCTTAAAGTAGTCATATTTCATCATTCTCAAACTATCTACAGTTACTAGACCCACGAACAAATTCTAGCTCTGTTTAACACACTGCAAGGGCTTACAGTGCTCTTGAGATAAAATACAGAATCCTTAATGTGATAAACCACAGCCTACCTGATCTGGCTCTTGTTCATCTCTCTAGCCTCCTTAGGGCTTGTATTACCTGTATTCTATCCACATGGGCCATAATCCATGTTCTCATATGTGTCCACATATGTACAATGTGTGGTCTTCATGGTTCAAGGGCCTTTATATGCTTTAATTTCCTTAAATTTTACTACCATGCTCTCCCTAATTTTGCTAATTAACTCATACTTACTTGCTAGATCCTTGTGTGTGTGTGTGTGTGTGTGTGTGTGTGTGTATTTTTTTTTTTTCCAAGAAGCACTTCCTCACCACCTTCATCCCTAGACTAGGTTGGTTCTCCTTCCTCATCCTCAAACTTTCTCTTTATGGCAGTTTTAATTAAGCACATATTCACACAAGTAAATATGTCTTCCCAACTAAAATGTAAACTCTAAAAGGACAGGAACCTTGTCTCTTTTGTGCACGTTGTATCTCTGTAACTCAGAGCGGTGAGTGGTATGCAGTGCTTATGCTACACATTTTTGTCGAATAAATGACTTGCATGTTGTTTAAAGCAAGCACATCATAACAACATGTGAAGCGCTGAGAATGACCAAATGGAAACTGCTCAAATTCAGAGATCTCTATGTAGCTTTACTAAACATTTGGTCTATTGCCACTTACCTCCCCTAACATAAATTAAAAAGAAAAGTTCTATTGAAAATTAATTTTTACATTTGTTTAATCAATAAATATGTTCTAGGGAACTTACAAGTGCCTTCTAATAAATTCCAAATTTTGTGATACCATCTGTTGAGAAATACATCCCAATTCATGCACTTAGCACATCCCTAACTAATATTGCAATCATTACTACTTTCTAGAGTGTTCAGCCCATTTTCTTCCTTGGCTTTCCCTGGATTCTGTGGGTTTGTGTTGTGTGTACACCACATTTCACACACACACACTCACATACATAAATATTTGGAAGTGTATACACAGCTATTCAAACTCTGTAAACTCACAGAGCAGTGATGTGCACCTCTGATAACATTTTGTTCCCTGTAGCCAACATACTGTTAGATACTGCTTACATAAATACTGAGGAGTAACAATCATAACAATTTAAGAGACTCTCAGATAACATTTTTCCTTTATATAACTTGTTTTTAACTGCAATATTTAGATTCAAGCTTAAATCTGAATTGCAAGAATGAAGAGATTTCTTGCTATTGCACAGGTAGGTAGAAATCATCAATCATTCAGAAGCTATATTATTCAGTCATAAATAAATGGATCTGACGAATAGAGAATACCGTGATTGTGAGTGTCCCTGTTTCATTACAATGAACAATGTGACTGCTTTTGAGTGAAAGAGGTCTGTTCCTGAGGCACTCATAGGTATATAAACATTGGGAGGAATGAAAGTAAAGGAATTATAATAATGCCCTGAGAGGAAAACACAGGGGCTTAGGAAACATATAAGCATGATGGTAACTATTATCATTGTGTTGGAAATAATTTGGTGAAGAGTTTCTACTGCAAACTAGAGTAGACAGGTGAATACACAAGGAAGAAGAATTAGAAACAGAAGCTTCCCAACTTTTGTAAATATTCTGAGTCAAACTTAAATTTCAACAGTAGATGACAGCACAATGACCTAAATTTAACAGCCCAGTTCAAGACCCAATGAGTTCGAGAGGAACTAGTCTGAAAAAGGAAGAGTCAGACTGGGTCCAGGTAGTCTGGGTGACTTGAAACATATCTCACCTCCCACAGGATGTCTTCTCTCACCACTTCATTCCCAATTGCCTGTGGTCTTTTCTCTCGTGGGGTTTAACCACTCTGTCCATTGTCCTCACAAGATCTTGAGGTTTGGTAGCAGTGGGTAGCTACAATGGATGAAATTGGTTCACTGGGAACTAATGAAATGTATACTTTCATCTCTGAATTTCTATTTGCATTTACAAAATTGTGCTTAAATTTCACAGTCTGTTTGGGCACGGTGGCTTACACCTGTAAACCCAGCACTTGGGAGGCTGAGGTGGGAGGATTGCTTGAGCCCAGGAGTTTGAGAACAGCCTGGGCAATATAGTGAGATCTTGTCACCACATAAAAATTAAAACATTAGCTGAGCATGGTGGCATGAACCTGTAGTCCCAGCAACTTGGGAGGCTGAGATGAAAGGATCCCTTGAGCCTCGAAGGCAGAGGCTTCAGTGAGCTGAGATCATGCTGCTGCACTCCAGCCTGGGCCAGAGAGCAAGACCCTGTCTCAAGAAAACAAGCAAACAAACAAAAACAAATGAAAAAGCACAATATTTAGGCTTCACCAAACCCAGAGTCCCCCGCCGCCCCTTCCCTATTTCCGTATAAAATCTTATCTCATAGCAGCAGCAGGGAATGTGAAACTATACCAATGAAAGTGTTCCCTTGCTTTCTGTCTTTACTCCTGGGCTCACAATTCTTTCTAATGTCTTTGGAAAGAACACAAAGAGAAAATCAGATGGCAGAATCCTCAACTTCTTAGAATGATTTTGCCTATTCAAATATGAGAGATTATTAGAAGCACATATGTTAAAATTCTTTAGAGGCTGTAAAAATAATATTTATACAATTCCATAAATCATGGTAAAACTGCTGGACCCTACTCTCAGGGGAAAGGGTTAGGTAGAAAAATTAGAAGATGTAGAAATTCTGAAAGTCAGTTGAAGAACAAACAGGTGATTTTACAGCCGAGGTTACTGGGTGTTTTAAACAGAGAGTAAAGCAAAATATTCTACATTACTGGCCTTGTAACTTAACAGTCAGCACAATCTAAAACAGGAGTTGTGCTTTGTTGTTGTTGTTGTTATTTGGTTCATTGGTTGGTTGATTTTTGTTTAAAATAAGTAGCTGATAAAGGAGCTAACAAATTGTGTAAAGCCACTAAGATCACCAAGATACTAAACTGAAGGTGAAAACCATCAGTATTAACTGGAGAGATGAGATAAGAGCAAGTGGCTTCCTGAGAGCTCAGTAAGATGCTGTGGTTATTAATGCTGGAAGCAGAATACTTTAAAACCATTTCAACTTAACAAAATGTGTGACCATGGATTCAAAAGAGCTCCCTATTGCATGCCAGTTATCGACTCCTGAAATTATGAGTCTGTCACTTAACTCCCATTCCAACCTGTCCTCACACATTCCTCCTCATTTCCCTTTATCTGAGGTGCACATTTATCACATAATACCAAATTATCAAATAATAATTTACACAATGGTAACACTTGTTTGCAAAAACAACCTGTATCCACAGTTGTTCTCACAACCTGCATGCACTTATTTTTTCCACAAGTTCACGCATTTCTTTTAAAATAAATTAGGATATTTTGGGTGCTTGTGTATTCTGTTTTCCCTGCATGTTTGGAAGATCTGTAATAAAAACAAACTAGATATTCAATTTCTTTACTGCCTTCAAAAATTAATTCAATCTGTTGAGCATGAATTACCTTATGATCCCCTTTTGTATTGTTCTATCAATGTGATCTGTATCTCACGATGTTCAACTTTTCCACTGCACACACAGACCAAGACTAAATAAATGATGGCTGACTAAGTTTCTGCCCACCTCTTGCTGCTCAGATCTTTCTTAAAGAAAGGTTTTGCCATTCAGTTCCAAGGAGCACTACTGGAGCTAAGAGCCTCTAGGTGTTAGAACCTGTGGGAACTACCTGAGCTTTTGAGTTGAGGTCATGGACTTTCAGGCAGCCTCCCACCAGTGACTGCACAGGAAGAACTTATTGGGGCTTTGCCATTTCTGCTCATGTGGGACTCCTCTGTTGGCGTATGTTTGTCCTGGAGTTCCCCATTGGCATATGTTTGTCCTGGAGTTCCCCGTTAGCTTGCTTGAAGCGTCAGAGCTGCATAATTGTCTGAAGTTCCCCTTGCTCCATCCTACTTTCTCCACTTTTATCTTAATCATGCATGGACCCCCAACAAACCTATTACAGTCTCAACTTCCTCTCCCTGAAAAACTTAACAAAGACATTTTCTAATTACAACACTCTGAAGGAGGATACAAAATTTAAATACATACTTAGGGGTTTCCTGGAAGCTAAAGGATTAGTGACATATGGGATGATGGTTCTAATTTATACATGTATCTGTAAATGTGTCTATGTGTAATTATTTGTATCTGTATTAAGGTAAACATGAATTCATATGGAGGTCTCTAACTCTAATCTATGACCACATGGGTCATTCTCATTGCTTTTCCTTAATTATCTGTAAACTCTGACTTCACAATAAGAAATCTGCTCCCACAATCCACCATCCATGTGCCTAATTGTTCAATTTCAGCACACAGGAATAGCCCTATCAGAATAGCTAACCAGTATCCTCTCTAAAGGGTTTATCAACTAGAAGCTAAATGATTAATGACATATGGGGATGATGATTATAATGTATACACATATCTATAAATATGTCTATGTGTAATTATTTGTACCTGTATTAAGGTAAACATGAATTCATATGGAGGGCCTTCTAACTGTAATCCATGACCACATGGGTCGTTCTCATTGCCTCTCCTTGATTATCTGTAAACTCTGTTATCACAATAAGAAAGGTGCTCCCAGAATCCACCATTCATTTACTTAATTGTTTGATTTCAGCAAACATGAATAGCCCTGTTGACTAGTTAGCCAGTATCCCCTCTAAAGGGGTTATCAACTAGAGTGCAATGTTTATAGATGGCTCCTTTTGGCTTTAGTCAGTCTTAAGGATTTCACTCATAACTAAGGTTACTTAGGTCATTACCATTTCCCCTCATCCCCTTCAGTAAGGTTGTTTCATATATTTTGATATCATGTTTTGTCACAATTTTCCATTCATCCTGGGACTTTCTGACCTAATATGTGATACAGCACTCTTTGTGCAATAAAGTTCTGTGGGCTTTGACAAATACGTAGTGTTAATTATCTAAAATTACACTATCATATAGAATAATTTCACCACCTAGAAAAAATCTCTTGTCCTTCTCTTAGCCTACGTCCTCCCTACACTATGCTTAGACATGTGGCAATCACTGATTTCTTCTTAGTTTCTCTTTTTGTTTTTTGCTTTTTTCAGAATATCATATAATTGGAATTATATACCTTGTAGCTTTCTAAGACTAGCTTTGTTTACTTAATTGTATATATTAAAGATTTATCCAAGTACTTCTGTGGCTTAACAGCTAATTTCTTTGTATCAGTGAATAAAATTCCATTGTATAGATGTACCACAGCTTGTTCACTCACTTATTACAGAACACCTTGTTACTTCCATTTTTTGCCAGTCATAAATAAGGTGCTATTGCCATTGTATACAGGTTTTGGTAAGGACATAAATTTTCAAATCAGTTAGGTTAATACCTAGAAGTGAGATTGCTGAATCACATAATAAGACCTTGTTTAGCTTTGTAGAGAATTTTAGAGTTATCCTCTAAATTAGTTGTATAATTTTGAATTCCTATAGCAAAGAAAGAGAACTGCTGCTGTACATCCTTGCCAGTAATTGGTAGTATCTTTTTTGTATTTGACATTTTAATAAATGTGTATTGATATCTCACAGGTGTTCTAATTTTAAATTTCCTAATAATAAACAATGTTGAGCATCTCTTCATATAGTTATTTGTAATTTTCTGTCTTTTTTGGTGAAATGATTCTTCAGATCCTCTACTGACTTTTTGGTATTTTTAAAATTGAGATAAAATTTCACATAATCAACTCCTTTAAAATGTATAATTTAGTGGCATTTAGTACATTCGCAATTCTGTGCAACCATCACCTTTATCTTGTTCCGAAACACTTTCATTATCCCGAGAGGAATATCCTCTCTTTCTCCTCTCCCCACTTCCTAGCAACCACTAGTCTGCTTTCTGTGATAAGGATTTACCTGTTTCGTACATTTTATATTAGTGAAGTCATGCAGTATGTACTCTTGTTTCTGGCTTCTTTCACTTACCATAATATTTTAGGTTCATCAACATCATAGAGTATATCAACACTTAATTACTTTTTATGTCTGAATAATACTTGTTTTATGAATATACCACATATTGTTGATTCATTCATTAGTTTGTAGACATTTGTGTTGTTTCTACCTTTTGGCTGATGTAAATAATGCTGCTATGACCATTCATGTACAAGATTTTGTTTAAATACCTGTTTTAATTCATTGGGTTGATTCTTTGGAGTAGAATTGCTGAGCCAAATGGTAAGTCTATGTAACTTTTTGAGGAACTGCCAAATTCCTCAGCACAGAAGCTACACCAGTTGAAATTTTCGTTATTCATGTATGAAGGGTCTGATTACTCCATATCCTGAACAACATTTGTTATTTCTCATTTTGTTGTGGTTATGTTTTGTTTTTGTTTTTTTGATGATAGCCATTCTAGTGAGAGTGAATGCCATCTCATGGGGTTCTGATTTATATTTTCCTAGTAATATTGAGCATCTGTTCATGTTCTTGTTAGCTATTTGTATATTTTCTTTGGAGAAATGTCTATGAAAATTACTTATTTTTGAACTGGGTTGTTTTTTGTTGCAGGGTTGTAGGAGTTCTATATATAGCCTGGATATTAATCCCATGTCATATGTATGATTTGGAAATATTTCCTTCTAGTCTGTAGGATGTCTTTGGTTGTCTTGATAGTGTCCTTTCAGGCACACATCTTGCTAATTTTGATGAATTTGAATTTATTTACTTGATCTTTTGATGCTATGCTTTTTGTGTCAAAACTAAGAATCCAGTGCCAAAGCCAACCTATGTAATTGGAATGCTTAATTTCTTATTAGTAAGTTTTAATCATTTTTATTTATTTTAAATACAAGTCCTCTATTAGATGTCTATTTTGAAAATATTTATTTCAGACTGTGTATTGCATTTTAATTTTTTAACAATGCACTCAGTAGAGCTTATTTAAATTAAGTCTAATTCATCAATTCTTTTCATGTATTGTGCTTTTGATGTGGTATCTTAAAATTCATTGTCAAATCCAGCATCACCTACATTTTCTTATATTTTTTTCCGTAAGTTTTCTATTTCTAAACTCTATTCTGTTCCATTGGTCTATGTTCCTTGAAAGGAATATTGAAAGTTCAAAATATACTTGCTAGGTATTTTCTTCCTCTTTTAAGTTGTGTATGCCAATTTTTCTTTCTTTATTTTGAAACTACGTTGTCAGATAGGTGTGCATTTTTTATGTTTTGTTTTCATGGTGAAATAGACATTTCATGGCATTATGAAATATCTATTTTTCCATTACTTTGGTTTTCAACAGTTCTTCTATGAGGTACTCATGTGGCGTTGTTTTTATTTATTCTGTTTGTGGCTTTCTAAGATTCCCATATCTATGGGTTAATGTCCCTCATCAATGATACTTTGCCTCATTTTCTCTCTCTACTTCTTTTGTGACTCCAGTTACATGTATGGTAGAACGTTTGATATTGTCTCAATATTCTATGATGCTCTGTTGATTTTTCTCTCTCTCTTTGTTGTCATTTTTATTGATCCATGTTAGCTTTCACTGTTCTCAATTTTTTCTGTGTACAATCTGCTTTCAAACATATCCAATGGATTCAATATTTTAAATTTTATAACTTTAATTTTAAAACTCTCATTTGATTGATTTTAAATTTATCACATTAAATTTCCTTAATTTCTTCAACATATTTATAGTAGTTATTTTAAAATCCACATATGCTAATTCACATGTCTGGCTCATATGTCTATTGGTAACTGTTGACTTTTTCCATATAGATTACATTTTACCATTCCTATTAATGCCTGCTTCTGAAAACTATATTAGAATTTGTATATTAAAGATATTATTTCTTATTCTATGCAACACACAGGTGTACCTATGTATATGCATGTATTTTTCTTAAAAGTACTTAAATTATTAGCAGATCCTTTTAATACTGCTAAAGATTAGGTTTTGACTTTGTCAGGGAAAGTCTATTTTAGTATTCTTCTTTCTACTAAGGAATAGCCTTCACTATTAGGTTATGAATGTTATTCTCAGGAGGACGTCTTGCTGAGATCTCAACTTTAGATAAAAAACTCCAGCTATCTCCAGGTATCTCCAAATCTAACATCTTTTTTCATCTCTCAATCCCTCATGTATGTTCTGCCAGACCTTGTGCAATCTTATCCTGCCCACATGAAATCTAAGATTTAGCCAAGAATTAATGGGCCAGCCCAAAGCAAATTTTACATACTCTTCTAAGGTATTCTACCTTGCAAATTACAGTTACCTTAACAACTCTGAAGTCTGCTATGTTTCTTCCATGAAGTGAAACTTCAGCTCTTTTTTGTTACTCTATTTTCCTACACATTTGAGAAATATCCCTAGGAAACCTGAGTTAAATTTGGAAGTCAGTCTGTATACAATATAGCCAAATTATGCTGTGATCTGGGAATCAGTGTTTTTTGGTAAACTCCTCAGTAATTCTAATGGCAACCAAAGTGATCAACCAGTGCCATAAAAGACATTGCTACATGTTGAGAAGTAGACACAAACTCTGGCTTTCTATCAGTGGAAATGTACATAGCTGAACAAGCATATTGAATATCTTAATATAATTCCATTTTAAGGAAATAAAAGATACTATTTTAATACTGTAAACTATGCATAATTTGTTTACATTGATAATAGAGAATGGGGACTTGAAGGAGAAAGTTGGAAGGCTCAAAGCAAAGAGAGAATAAAAAGGGTTTTGAGGATGTATTAGTCTGTTTTCATACTGCTATAAAGAACTCCCTGAGACTGGGTAATTTATAAAGGAAAGAAAGGTTTAATTAATCCACATTTCAGCATGGCTGGGGAGGCCTCAGGAAACTTAGTCATAATGGAAGGTGAAGGGGAAGCGTCGCACTTTCTTCACAAGGGGACAGGAGAGAGAATTGCCAAGCAAAGCAAAAACCATTAGATCTCATGAGAACTCACTCAGTATCATGAGAACAGCACTGGGGAGACTGCCATGCTTTCCCATGGGGAGAGACCAAGTGGAAGTAATTGAATGATGGAGGCAATTTGGATATCCAGGTAGAAGTTTGCTGCAGGGGCAGAGCCCTCATAGAGAGCCTCTCCTAGAGCAGTGCGGAAGGGAAAAGTGGGTTAGGAGCCCCCACACAGAGTCCCTACTGGGGCATTGCCTAGCGGAGCTGTGAGAAGAGGGCCACCATCCTCCAGACCCCAGAATAGTAGATCCAACCACAGCTTGCACCATGCACCTGGAAAAGCTGAAGACACTCAATGCCAGTCATGAAAGTAGCCAAAATGGGGGCTGTCCCCTGCAAAGCCACAGGGGCAGAGTTGCCCAAGATAGTGGGGACCTACCTTTATATCAGTGTGACCTGGATGTGAGACATGAAGTCAAAAGAGATCATTTCAGAGCTTTAAGATGTGATGACCCTGCTGAATTTTGGACATATGGCCCCTTAGTTTTGTCCAATTTCTCCCATTTGGAACAGGTGTATTTACCCAACCACTGTATTTCCATTGTGTCTAGGAAGTAACTAACTTACTTTTGATTTTACAGACTCATAGGCAGAGGGATTTGCTTTGTCTAAGATGACACTTTGGACTTGAACTTTTGGGTTAATGCTGGAATGAATTAAGACTTTTGGGGACTGTTGGGAAAGCATGATTGGTTTGGAAATGTAACAGGGACATGAGATTTGGGAGGGCCCAGGGGCAGCAGAATAATATGATCAGGCTTTGTGTCCCCGGTCCAGTCTCATCTTCAATTGTAATCCCCATAATCCCCACATGTCAAAGGAGAGACAATGTGGAGGTAATTGAAACACGGTGGCAGTTTCCCCCATGCTGTTCTCATGATAGTGAGCTAGTTCTCATGAAATGTGATGGTTTTATAAGGGGTTCTTCCCTCTTTGCCTGGCACTTCTCCCTCATGCTGCCTTGTGAAGAAGGTGCCTTGCTTCCCCTTTGCCTTCCAACATGATTGTAAGTTTTTTGAGGCCTTCCAAACCATGGAGAATTGTGAGCCAATTCAACCTCTTTCCTTTCTAAATTACCCAGTCTTGGGCTTTTCTTTAAGTATAGATGTTTAGTGAGACAGGAGACCTACAGGAACTTAGATAAGAAATTAAAAAAATGCAAGCAGATCCACCAGTGTCTTTCATAAGGAAAGATATCATAAAATGTGAGGAGACCTGGTCATTTAGAGGGAGCTTCTTATGGAGGAATTTAGAAGCAAACTGGGTGTTTACACAAACCTCTCGTGCTTGAGGAAACGTTTAGAATGAGCTGGGCGGTAATGGTTGACTGGGAAAAGAAACGGGCTGGAAAAATAACAACCAACCAGGAGAAGACAAAGCAGAAGGCAGGATCCCAAATGGATAAGGAAGAAAGATGAGGTATCAGTGTAGGTTAAGCAAAAGCAAACAGAATAGATCTGCAGAGTTATTAACAAGCCAATTGGCAGCATTCAAAATGCCTTTTTATGTGTTGATGTGAGTGTAGTTAATGCACAGGAATGACAGTCTGTTGAAAATGTTCATAGTTAGAGCTAACCATCATGGGTTAATAGTGACCCCAAAGGAAAGGAAGACCTTCAGGATTATGAGAACACCATTAGAATCACAGAAACTTGGAATTAGAAATAAGTGTCATGGGTAGGTATGAAGCAAAGCTTTCTCTGAAAGAGAGACCACCAAGTTTTAGGAGTTTGAGACTCCCTAATTAATCTACAAACAGGGAAGAAAAGGAGGCATTCTATAACACAGTTTGGAGAAAGACTGTAAAGCAATGTCTTTGGAGAGAATTAAGGGAGAGTATTTCCAGTTGCTCCTATTAGACTGTCTTTTATTTGGTGGTCAAGGAGCCGACTTTTAAGACCTGTGGGCCAGGCAAACTGCGACCCCCAAATCTGCTGCCATAAGGTCAGACCAATCAGAGGGAGCTCAGGTCAATGTGTCAGGAAATGTATGCCAAGCTGTCATGATGTCTGGGATTTTTCATTTTTGTAAATTAGAGGAGACAGAATAAATGCATTTCTGATAGCTCCTGAACAATTTAAAAATAAAAATGACATCAGATTTCAGACAAGGTGGCAGACAACTGGTCATTACAGAAACAGTCTGATTCCAGATTTCAACTTGTTGTATCTTAGCCTTTTTTAAAAAAGGCAACCATTCTTTTACTTGCCTTTATATCCATCCTGTCTTTTCTATTTTTCTGAGTTTCTTTTATTTCCTTCAGTCTGTTTCCTGCTCTTTTTCCTTATTCTATGAGAGAGATAGAGGTTGGATAGTGTTGGGGCTCAGAAAACAATACCACAAAATGAAGGCCTCCGAAACTTTCTCTCTAACCTTCTTCCGCCCTCCTGTCTCTTCCTCCAAGGAAACCCACAGAAATTGAAATTCCTCTTTCCCAAGGTGGATCATGGAAACTGAGCCTCTTTTCCCCAAAGCCAGCTACAAAGCCTAAAAACATTACTCAAACCTTCCACAGTTATTTTGTATAACAGTTAGCCATTAACAAATTTAGAAACCTCGTCCCAGAAGGGTCTAGGCACAAAACCAGGAAGAGAGAAGTGCCACACAGAGAAGCCAAGAAGAATATGAACAGACCTTCCTGGAGTTCCCCACTCAGGCTATTTCCATTAACTCATACCCATTTCTGCATGGCTGTCCCTGCTTCATCAAACATAACCATCAAATCAGATCTCTTCTCTTCTGTCTTTGAGGTCTTCAATCTGAAGGCTGTTGTGGCATGTAAAGCTATGATACAAATAAATTTGCTATGCTTTTATTTTATTAGCTTATCTTTATTTTAGGGGTGTTGGCCACCCTCCTCTGTCTGCTTTCCTCCCCTACAATAGCCAAAGACTCCTTATGTGTTCCACAAACCCCTGGATATCCACCAAATTCAAATATCCTAACCTTCTAGATGAATACTTGACCACAAGTGCAGGACTCATTAACTCACATTTGCATCCTCGTTATCTAAATGAAGAGTTAGAGCTTCTCTCTCAGCCTTACTCCATGAAATGTGAACCTCTTCTCCTGTCACATCTCTTTCTCTCTCTCTCCTCTTTCTCTCTCTCTCTCTCTCTCACACACACACACACACACACACACGCACAAACCGACTTTCTTGAATGCCAGTTTTTCAGGGCCCCTCAAGCATTGATACAGCTGCAGGTGTCCTTGGCCTAGACCATTCCGTTTACCAGGAGGGGCTGGGCAAGCGGCCAAGGACTCACTTTAATAGGAAGGATGTATTTTCTAGTCATTCATCACTTCCTCCATAAATTAGGGAAACACATCTCTGCTAAGCTAACGATTTATTAAGAAGACTTTCAAGCAGTAAATCCTCTCTTCCCATTCTCTGGGCAGTAATGGCAATGTTCAAATCTCAGAGAAATAGGAGGCTGACCTTTGCAGAGGTGACAACCTTTCTAAAAAGCAGTTACACTTGCTAAAGTCACAGTGGGAGGTCTTGAGAAGAGCCAGCAACCCGTTTCAAAGTCGTGACTCTCACCTCTAATGGAGCAATATGTTCTAGATGAACAGGCTGGGATCTGGGGACAGAGCAACAGCTCCTTAGAGTAACTAGGCCAGTTATTAATTTTTTACCTGTCATCTCCAAACTAGTCTTTCTTTTTCCCGCTTTGTGATAGCAGAGTTGAGTCCTGCAGAATGCATTTTCACTTATTTTTAAATGAACACCACCTGTAGAACCCTTCAACCAGCTTCCCTAAATAGTTACCATCTCATATAACCAGAGCATAACTACAAAGGCTAAGAGAGATTAACATCTACACAATGCTACTAAATTCTCCACCTATCTTATTTATATTTTGAATCAAGGTAGAGGCTTTCTCTAACCTCTCTGCATCCCGTAGATAAAGTAAACATAGAGTCAAATAGAGGAAGAAGTTAACTCTCTAAGCATCTCCCTAACCTCTCTCCACCCACACTGTAACGCATACCTTGGCATACCATGGAAGTCCCTCCTTCAGAACCTAGTCACTATTTCTTTTGTTTGTAGAAGTTTTTCCTGGTACTAGCTTCCATAAGAACTTTTCTCCAGAAGTTGTTTGAAGATGACAGGGCTATCTCATCCAATTTCAAGCTCCTCCCCAGGCATATCCCATATTTTATGACTGGTGAATGTATGATACAAAGGCTAAACAGTCTTGTTTTAATTTGAAACATCTCTTACAGGCCACCAAGGTAAAATGAGAGACACTGAAAGTCGTTTTTTTTCCTCCAGCATAATTTTCGCAGTGGCGCTCAACTCCGGAAGGAATATCACATTACATGATTAAGAGAATCACCTCTAACTGCTGCTATTGTATTTATTTTTCACAGCAGGAATCAACATTTAGTTGTTTACTGTGTATGGAGACTAACACATCTGTCATAGCATGGTAGTGAACATTTAATTTATTAATCATTAACAATTCTTAAGTCATTCATCACAATATTGTTAATATAGTTTGTTCCTTTGAGGCAAGAGGTAATATGTCACTCCCTGGAATTCCGTTGCTATTTCTGGTCTCAATAGAATGTATTGCTAAGCATAAAAATGAAATATTATCTAAGATTGTTTATTGTGTTAAAGACTACTAATTTAGGAAAGTAAAATTGTCTGGATTGTAGAAGGTTGATTTTCCTTGTTAAGTGTAGACTGAAATTCTCTACTTCTTTTTACTGGGATTTTTTTTCAAATGACAAAAGATTTAGTTAGCCATTCAAAATTTATTGCATAACAGATGGCACTCAAATATTGTTCTGGTAGGACTTTATTGTTTTACAAAATTACGTATAAGTAAGGCCAATTGGCACTCTTGTGTTTACTCAGATACATTCTGACATGTGTTTACTCAGATACATTCACACTTATATTTTGAGTGACTAACTTGGCAAGAAAATAATTTCACATAACATATGTGGGTTGAACATTGTGATCCTCTACAGAAAAACAATAAAGTATATCTCAGTGTTTTCAAGACAACCCGCCTTAAAGAGTGGTTAGTTTTTCCTTGCTTTATTAGGAAAACATTAACTTATTCCTAAAATACTGAGTAATTGGCATGTGTATTTCAGATATATAAATACACAAGGATCTATAGGGACAGAAATGGAGAAGCATATTCTCATTTTATAAAACATTAATACTATAGGTTTCTATTTTCAAGGTACTGCTTATATTAATTTTACTCGTATGAGTTATATTTCTTAATCAGTTTCAAATTTACCCCTTGTTTGTCTTGTTTGTTCATCTGTAAGCTCTGACAGAGGTTGATCATAAATTGGTAGACATACACCACTATGCAATGTCAGATATGTTAGTTCCTTGGAACTTATCTGGTTGATATACTTTCCAGTTGTATTGGTTGCAAAATTCATTCAGAGGTCGTACAACTCATTTGACTCAGAGTAGAAATTAAAATTCAGTTCTCTAGTGTACTAGCTTTTCTCACTGTTATTTATTAAGAAGTTTAAGTAAAGAGTAATCAATCATTTACCTTTTTAAAACATGCTAAGAACCTACTGTGTGTCAGGCACTTGGGACGCAGAAGTTTATTAAATAAGCATAATGTTTTAACTCTCATTATTTATAATATAAAGTATGGGGCACTAAAATAGAAACTAACTGTGTTGGGAATCTATCTCATGGTCTTTTGTAAAATCTTGATAGGATCCAGTGGTAATTTAGTAGTCACTTAAGGGGCAGTGTACAGAAGGTACTTGAAGAGCCAGAGTGAAGTCAGAGGGAAAAGTAAGAGATCACAGTGGTATAAATGCTAATAGTGACAGGTTGGTTCCACAGGGAAACAAATTCTGATAAAGAGACGCATGTAGCTTACCGAAGGGCTTAGGCGAGGGAAGCCAACTTAGGTAGAGGGAGATGTTGAACTATGATGCTGCTAAATCATAGGTTTCAATGCATTCTACAGGGATGAAAATGGCCTGTTATAGATGCTTCAAGTTAAAACAAGACTGTTTAGCCTTTGTACCATACATTGACCAGCCATACGATATTGGCTGTGCCTGGGGAGGTGCTTGAAATTGGATGAGACAGTACCTGTCAGCTGAGAGCAACTGCTGGGGAGATGCTCATATGGAAGCTAGCACCAGGTAAAACTTCTGAAAGCAAAATGAATGTTAACTGAGTTCTGAAGGAGAGACTTGCATGGTGTGTCAAGTTATACACTACAGTAGGGATGGAGAGAATTTGGGAGATATTTAGAGACTTGACTTCTTCCTCTACCTGACTCTATTTTTACTTTATCTTATGTAAAATGGAGACATACTGAGCACAAAACAAATACTCTTCCACTACCCTCTCCTTTCACATTCATCATGTGGATTCTGTGTGTGCTAATCAAACCTCACAAGCATGTGACCACTTACCTCGCTAGGTACCCTCCCTCTTACTTTTTTCCTCCCTCTTTTCTTTCCTACCCATCTTTTTCCTCTTTAAATACTGAAGCCTTCAAAAACCCTTTTTAGAAAATGTGGGAGCTACACATCCTACTGTGACTTGTGTCTCTTCCTGGGCCCATCCTCAACCATGGTAAAATAAACGTCTAAATTGATTGAGACCTGTCTCAAACACTTTTTGTTTCACAGTATTCAACAATGTTTAGTGCTACCCAGAACTTTGGGAAAATAGGATTAAGAAAATCCAATTGGAACTTAATAATAAGGAAGTTATTTCTGACCATAGGATGGAGATAGGATTAAAAAAAAATAATGGCAACTGATTAAATGGGGACCACAACAGTGTACCACTCTTTTAAATATATTCTCTATGAAGGGATGTGAGAAACATGTCAGGGGCTGGAGAGAAATAGGAGACCCATGGAGGGTTTTGTTTTAAATTAGTTTTAATTTTTAAAGAGTATTTGAACATTTAGGGAAGAGTGAAGCATAAACAAGGAACCAAAGTCTCTTAACAGGAGGCTGGAGTGCAGTGCATTACACAATGGAGTGGTTAGACTTAAGAGGAGAAAAGACACAATTTTCTTTTTAACAGAAGAGAAAATTGAGACAATACAAACCAATGGGGGTCAGTTTATAGTTAGTAAGTTAGTGAAAGTAATGAGGCCTAGAATCTAAGGTCAAGAGAGTACTCAGGGATAGGGAAAAACTGCAGACTGAGAATTTAACATTCAAAGTCTTTTTCTAACACAGTTTTTCTGAACCTCTACCATACCAGTAGTCAGTGTCTTTCTTTTCTTTGAAATCTTTAAAATGTGTTGAATAAATGGAGTAAGTGAGTAAATCTGAGTTTCAGTGAAACATAATAAAGGACTCTAAAAGGAACTAAAATCTTGATTTTACAAATGAAGTATCCAAGGTTCAGAGAGGCTTCTGTGACTGACGTAATATCATACAATTAGTAAATTATAGTGTGAGGACTGAAATAGAATAAAATAACTAATAATAATAGACTGTTTGACATTTATACACCAAGTATTACACACATTGTATTACCAGTGTTATAGGACTTTTTTCTTAGTTCAGCTAGGAGCCAGGTTCTTGTCACACAGCCATGAGAGATTAGCCTTGCAGATACTTTGAAGGGTGAGAAAAAATGGAATTTATTGGGCAAAAAGGGAAACAGGGACACTCTGCAAAGCCAGAGTCCTGCTAATGGGCTTCTTGCCTCACAGATAGAATCCCAGGTTCCATCGAGGAAAAGGGGAGGCCAAGTTCTTCCCCACTGCAAATGGTGTAACCTTCCCAAGGCTCCGCCCCAGTGCACATTCCTCCCAGTGCACAAGTTGGTGGGAGGTTCTGCCAAGGAACCCTTCCCACATGACTGTCTCATTGGTGCATCTCAAGCATTCTGGAAGGAAGCAATAAGGCAGAGTGGTCCTTATAATAATCCAGAATAGGATCCTTATAATTGGAGAAATTTGGGTTTAAATGTTGTCTCAATCCATCTTGTGACAATATATTAATCATCTAATTTCTTTGAGCCTTACTGTCTCATTATGTAAAACATAAATTCCAAAACTCACCTTATAAAGCTTTTGTGAGAGCTTGGTGCAAATACCAAGTGATTAGCTTGGAATGGGGATAATGGCAAAAATTGGGAAAACTTAGCTATCAAAATTACTCTATTGTATACATAAGAAAGGTAAAATCATCTCACTCTGAAGCCACTGATGGATCTAACAAATCTTGAAGAAAACTGAAGCTAAAACTTGGTATCAGAGACCAGTCATTTGAAGTACACACAAAGACCACCTCCGCAAAAAAAAAAAAAAAAAATGCCCCTTTCGAAAGTGAGAGAACACTGAAATGCCACCTCCACCTGAAAACAAACAAACAAACAAAAAACAGAAAGGATGATAATACAATGAAGAAGGAAACTACTTACTGCACTGGCCACAATTTGAGACAGGGACAAGTCAGCCTACATGGGGATTCTTGTGAATTAAGAAAAGGCATTCCTTCCTGGATATCAAATAGAAAAGGTGTTCTCATGGGATCAATCTCACAGTAGCTATGCAGCTGAGGAAACAAAATTCTAAATAATCACACAAGTGCATTCATTTTAGAGACGTGTAAAAAGTAGATTTATAATTATCCTATTTTACTGAGAACTTATAGAAATTACCACTGCAAAGTAAGTGTTGAAACATGTGAAAACCAATAACCAAGCCAATTCACTGTGGGAGTTAAGACTCCAGGCCTACAAAATATTCTGGAAAAATGATAAGAAGCCCAAAAATAGCCTGCATCCAATCCTAGAGAAAAAGTAACAACAGCAACAACAACAAAACCACACAACAACAACAACAACTAAGCAAATGAATGGGGAAGGAAACTATAATTAAACCAAAAATAAAATTCTAAGCCCCACAATCAATTGTATGAACCTCCTCTCTTGACCAAAAAGATGCCAAAGAAACCTGAAAAATTAGTTCAGACCATGACTAAGAAGTGCCTCACTATACCCTCCTCCCTTTGGAATTTAGACATAACTGACCAACATTAATATTAAAATAGAGATGATAAGACTGACAAAATAGACTCTTCATGACAATCAGATACCAAACTCCAACATGAGTGTGGTATACAGTCACATGACAGATAGCAGGCCCTGAAGGAAATCAAAGCCTTTTATCCCAAAATATACTTCTTTGACATGTTTGGAATTGCCCTGCAAAGCCATCTCTTGTGGGGAAAATTTGCATTCTGTAGATTATCTCCTTCCCTTACTGGGTTTAGGAAATTAAAACCATTTACGCCAAAATATATTTCTTTGACATATTTTGGAATGGCCCTGCAATGCCATCTTTTGTGGGGGAAATCTGCACTCTGTTGATGATCTCTTTCCCTTACTAGGTTAAAGAAATTGAAATAATTTATCCCAAAATATATTTCTTTGACATATTTTGACATTACTACCATTTCACCAACAGGCAGTAGTGGCTTTGCAAAGCTGTCTTAAGTGGAAAAAATTTGCACCTGTAGAGAATCTCCATTAATGCAACCCCTTCCCCTTTCTATGCCTTTCCCTGATCCAGAAAAGACTGAGAGTCTGATACGTTTAAAAATCTGAAAACAAACATTTACCATCTACTTCTCTTTAGGAACATTTTGAAGGAAGGTTCATCTACACAGCTAGGCCATCTTTGGTAGCCAAGCTTCTTCCTTTCTCTCTTAAACTCCCTTGCTAGTAAAGGGAGGTTACCTATTTACCTATTTCTGGTCATGCTCTGAGTCTGCAAAATTTACTGGCCTCAGGATAGTATATAAGTTTCTGTAACTCATTGGGAAGTTGGGTCTTTATTCTGAAGGCTCACATGTACACATGTTAAGTAAATTTGTGTGCCTATTCTCCTAATAATCAATTTGCCTCATGTCAGTGATTTTTAGTGGACCTTTAGGGAGCTAAGACCCTATGGCCCATGCAAGGTCTTTTCCAGACAGTCTGACACCTTTTAAGGTCTGATAAGAGACATGTACATCTATTCTTTCTCGAGTCTGCTACTTAGAGTCATCACCCTGCATAACAAGAATCTTGGTTTCTATATAACCCTCTTTATCTTAACTCAAGCATTTCTTTCTGCTGACTTCAACTCTTTAGGCAAAGCTAACCTTTTTCAACCAACTGCCAATAATAAAATGTTTGAGTCTACCTATCGCCTAGAAGCCTACTTTGAGATATCTTGCCTTTCGGGGCCAAATCAATGGATACTTTACATGTATTAATATGTGTCTTTGTAACTTCTGTCTCCCTAAAACGTATAAAACCACTTCGTAACTCAATAACCTTGGGCACATGTTCTCAGGACCTCCTGAGGCTGTGTGATGGGCATGGTCACTAATATCTGGCTCAGATGAAACATCTTCAAATATTTTACAGCGTTTGTCTTTTTTTTCATCAATAATAAGAAAGTCAAAGATTCAGATGTAGAAGAAAATACAGCTCAAGAAGGAGGATATTACTCACAAGGGTTTATGGAAGGGGAAATACAAATTAAAGTAAGAGGTTTAATTTCTCTCCTGAATATAAAGGAAGAAACTTTTCCTTCTTTCATTTCTTAAAGCATTTACTTTAGAAAACTCTTAAGTTGTTTTCTTTCTCTTTGAAAAGCACATAAATCTTTTTAAACTCTAAATAATAAGCTTCTTGCCAGGTTTAAGACTTAAGCATTTCTTTCCAAAACTATGGGAGCTATCTCTTTGAAATGTATTATCAAGATAGCACTTTTATCTCCCAATGTTTGTAGGAGGGTAGCAACCTTCACAGATGCCTTGTCCTAAGCTGCAAAAATACTTCTTGTCATAAAAATGTTAGAAGTTTAGTTTTCCTCTGGATAAAGCCCAACAGCAAATACAGGTGCTCACCAGGTGAAGTACGTGTGACAAATGGTGCTGTTTAGTTCTATTACTTGAGGACTAGTTCTTGTTTATCTTGAGAACATACATATAGTGGATTGTATCTGCTTGGCAATATAAAAATGTAGATTTCTGTCAGTCTGCAACTTCTAGCAGATTGCTTGCGATGCAATCAAATTCTGATTTAATGCTCATTCAATAATAAAATTGATTTCTTTCTCTTCTACCTCTTTGAAGAGGTTTTCTGGGTGGGGGGAAGACTTTTTAATTATATCTTCTCAACATTTACAACTATGTAACCACCAACAAAAAACCTCAAGATAAACTTAAAGACAAGAGGAAATGATGTCAGAAGTAAATGAAGGGGAATAGTCCAGATAGACCTAAGGTTGAAAATTCAGTGGCAAGGCAGAAGTAACAAATTAATTAGAAAAAAATGAAGCAAAATAATTACCTTGAAAAAACTCAAATACTAGTATATAGAGATAAACAGAAATTATAAAATTAGAAAGCAAATAAAAAAATTCACGTAAGAAAATTTGTTGTTTGTGGGAAAAAAGGGTTCAATAAATAATTTGTTTAAAAATATAAAAATATATTTCTAAAATTAATTTTTAAAACTTGAATATTTAAAGGGACATACAGTATACCATGAAACAGAGACATAAAATACTAAATTCTAACTCATATACCAGTTAAGCTACTGAACTACAAGAATAAGAAAACAATTCTCCCAGGAAAGTAGAAAAATTATATGTTTTAAATTAGACTAGTTTCAGACTTTCCTACATCAAAATTTAATGTCAAAAGATAAAAGATTAGTATCTAAAGTTTGTCAATTAAAGAAAGAATTTAGGAATGAAGAAACTGTGAGTTTTTTTTTAACTGGAAACTGGTAGTAAGAAGTTAATCCATTCGAATTTACATTCAGTATTACTATAAAGTTATCTCAATAAGAGCTATATATGACAAACCCATAGCCAGTATCATACTGAATGGGCAAAAGCTGGATACCTTCCATTTAAAAAACAGCACAAGACAAGGATGTCCTCTCTCACCACTCTTATTCAACACAGTATTGGAAGTTCTGACCAGAGCAATCAGGCAAGAGAAAGAAATAAAGAGTATTTAAATAGGAAGAGAGGAAGTCAAATTGTCTATGTTTGCAGATGACATGATTGTATATTTAGAAAACCCCATCATCTCAGCCCAAAACCTCCGTAAGCTGACAAACAACTTCAGCAAAGTCTCAGGATACAAAATCAATGTGCAAAAATCACAAGCATTCCTATACACCAATAAAAGACAAACAGAGAGCCAAATCATGAGTGAACTCCCATTCACAATTGCTACAAAGAAAATAAAATACCCAGGAATACAACTCACAAGGGATGTGAAAGACCTCTTCAAGGAGAAATACAAACCACTACTCAAGAATAAAAGAGGACACAAACAAATGGAAAAACAAATGCTCATGGACAAGAAGAATCAATATTGTGAAAATGGCCATACTGCCCAAAGTAATTTATAGATTCAATGCTATTTCCATCAAGCCACCCTTGACTTTCTTCACAGAACTAGAAAAAACCTGCTTTAAATTTCATATGGAACAGAAAAAGAGCCCGTATAGCCACAAGAATCCTAAGCAAAAAACAAAGCTGAAGGCATCATGTTACCTGACTTCAAACTATATCTCAAGGTTACAGTAACCAAAACAGCATGGTACTGGTACAAAACAGATATATAGACCAAGGGAACAGAACAGAGGTCTCAGAAATAACACCACAAATCTACAACCATCTGATCTTTGACAAACCTGACAAAAGAGGCAATGGGGAAAGGATTCCCTATTTAATAAATGGTGCTGGGAAAACTGGCTAGCCATGTGGACAAAACAGAAACTGGACCCTTTCCTGACACTTTATACAAAAATTAATTCAAGATGGATTAAAAACTTAAACATAAAACCTAAAGCCATAAAAACCCTAGAAGAAAATCTAGGCAATACCATTTGGGACATAGACATGGGCAACGACTTTTTCATCATTATTTGAAATGAATAAAACACCAAAAGCAATTGCAACAAAAGTCAACATTGATAAATGGGATCCAGTTAAACTTATGAGCTTATGCTTAGCAAAAGAAACTATCATCAGAGCAAACAGTCAACCTACAGAATGGGAGAAAATTTTTGCAATCTATACATCTGACAAAGGGCTAATATCCAGAATCTACAAGGAACATAAATAAATTTACAAGTAGAAACCAAACAACTTCATCACAAAATAGGCAAAGGATATGAACAGACACTTCTCAAAAGAAGACATTTGCATGGCCAACAAACATGAAAAAAAGCTCATCATCTTTGGTCATTAGAGAAATGAAAATCCAAACCACAATGAGATACCATCTCACTTCAGCTAGAATGACAACCATTAAAGAGTCTGGAAACAATAGATGCCAGCAAGGATGCAGAGAAACAGGAACACTTTTACACTGTTGGTGGGAGTGTAAATTAGTTCAACCATTGTGGAAAACAATGTGGCAATTCCTCAAGGATCTAGAACCAGAGATACCATTTGACCCAGCAATCCCATTACTGGGTATATACCCAAACATTATAACTCATTCTACTACAAAGACACATTCACACATATGTTTATTGTGGCACTGTTCACAATAGCAAAGACTTGGAACCAACCCAAATGCCCATTAGTGATAGACTGGATAAAGAAAATGTGGCACATATACACCATGGAATACTATGCAGCCATAGAAAAGAATGAATTCATGTCCTTTGCAGGGACATGGATGAAGTTGAAAACCATCATCCTCAGCAAACTAACACAGGAACAGAAAAGCAATCACCACATGTTCTCACTCATAAGTGGCAGCTGAACAGTGAGAACATGCGGACACAGGGAGTGGAACATCACATACCACAACCTGTCAGGGAGTGGGGGAAAAGGGAGGGAGAGCATTAGGACAAATACCTAATGCATGCGGAGCTTAACACCTAGATGTCGAGTTGATAGGCACAGCAAGCCACCATGGCACATGTACACCTATCTTACAAACTTGCATGTTCAGCACATATATCCCAGAACTTAAAGTATAATAAAAAAAAAAAAAAAAAAAGCTATGGTTACATAACAAAATGTCAGACACCTTGTCAGTGTAAAAATATTAATATAACTAGGAAAAATCAGGAAATAGAGAAAAGGGATTTTAGCAGCTAGTGTGAAAAGCTGCCCTTAAAAGAGTATTTTAGGAAATGGTACATGTTATGATAAGGT
The DNA here is from genome assembly GCF_047675955.1 of Chlorocebus sabaeus. Taxonomy (NCBI): domain Eukaryota; kingdom Metazoa; phylum Chordata; class Mammalia; order Primates; family Cercopithecidae; genus Chlorocebus; species Chlorocebus sabaeus. The sequence goes on from NC_132912.1 coordinate 111,301,536, forward strand.
AACATTTATTTGAATTTCAGTCACCATTACAGTTTGTTCTCCTTATAAGTTAAGTAAATTTATATTTAAAACATTTTATTACATTTTTAATAAAATGTGATCTCATTCTTATAATTTTTTTAATAAATGTGGATCTAACTATTTGCACACTTAAATACTTGGAGAGTTATGTGGATTCATGCTCACTTAATATAAAAATTAGTTTAAGTTGAAATTTCATTTTGATATTTTTCATCATTATTTGAAATCCTGGTTTTGGAAGGAGCATACAACATTTAACAAAAAGAAAATTAAGCAGTAATAAATAGATGAGATTTTACACTAGTTAATTCTAGAGTTAAAGTACAGAATATTATTCATTTTTTAATATATCACACATAACTAAATTCTCCCTTAAGTATGTTTCACACCACTTGCAGTCCTAGACACTTTCCATAGGTTCTTATTGCTATCATTTTGATGTTCCCCTTTCCAGATTCATTTCTATATATATAAATGCATGCATGCATTTGTATATGTAGTATTACTTTAGGGTTTACTTAGTTATTTCAAATTGCTCATATTGTTCTACGATTTTCTATTTTCACTCAATATTAAGTTTTAGAATTCTTTTCACACCATTATGTAATGATGATATATCCACATTATAGAATATTTCACACAATGACTTATTTAGGTATTTTCTTACATTTTCTAATTTCAGTATTTTCTATTCTTTTCTATTATAAGAAATGCTACAATGAGCATCATTGTAAATATTTCCTTAGGTAGAGCTTCAGATTCTGAAGAATGATAAGCTGTCACTTCTGACTCCCTCTGCTCTCTTGAAGATGCAATGGAGGTCTGTTCCAAGATGGCCAAATAGGAATAGCTCTGGTCTGCAGCTCCCAGCATGATTGACACAGAATACAGGTGATTTCTGCATTTACAACTGAGGTACCTGGTTCATCTCATTGGGACTGGTCAGAAAGTGGGTGCAGCCCACAGAGGGTGAGCCGAAGCAGAGCAGGGCATCACCTCACCCGGAAAGCACAAGGGGTCTGGGGGTTTTCCTTTTCCCAACCAAGGGAAGCCACGACAGACTGTACCAGGAAAATGGGGATACTGCCAACTAAACACTGCACTTTTCCAACAGTCTTAGCAAATGGCACACCAGGAGATTATATCCCTCACCTGGCTCAGTGGGTACCACACCCACAGAGCTTTGCTCACTGCTAGTCCGAGAACAAACTGGGAGGATGCACGCCTGGCTGAGGGAGGGGCACTAGCCATTGCTGAGGCTTGAGTAGGCAAACAAAGCAGCCAGGAAGCTCAAACTGGGTGGAATCCACTGCAGCTCAAGGAGGCCTGCCTGCCTCTGTAGACTCCACCACTGGGGGAAGGGCAAAGCTGAACAAAACGCAGCAGAAACTTCTGCAGACTTAAACGTCCCTGACTGACAGCTCTGAAGAGAACAGTGGTTCTCCCAGCATGGTGTTTGAGCTCAGAGAATGGACAGACCACCTCCTCAAGGCTACCTCCCGTGTAGCCTAACTTGGAGACACCTCCCATTAGGGTCCGAATGACACCTCATACAGCCAGTTGCCCCTCTGAGACGAAGCTTCCAGGGGAAGGATCAGGCAGCAATATTTGCTTTTCTGCAATATTTGCTGTTCTGCAGCCTCCACTGGTGATACCCAGGAAAACGGGGTCTGGAGTGGACCTCCAGCAAATTCCAATAGACCTGTAGCTTAGGGACCTAACTGTTAGAAGGAAAATTAACAAACAGAAAGGAATAGCATCAACATCAACCAAAAGGTCATCCACACCAAAACCCCATCTGTAGGTCACCATCATCAAAGACCAAAGGTAGATAAACCACAAAGGTGGGAAGAAACCAGAGCAGAAAAGCTGAAACTTATAAAAACCAGAGTACCCCTTCTCCTCCAAAGGATTGCAGCTCCTTGCCAGCAACAGAACGAAGTAGGGTGGAGAATGACTTTGACAAGCTGACAGAAGTAGGCTTCAGGAAGTCAGTAATAACAAACTTCTCCAAGATAAAGGAGGATGTTCAAACTCATCACAAGGAAGCCAAAAACCTTGAAAAAAGATTAGACAAATGGCTAACTAGAAGAAACAGTGTAGAGAAGACCGTAAATGACCTGATGGAGCTGAAAACCATGGCACAAGAACAACGTGATGCATGCACAAGCTTCAGTAGCTGATTTGATCAAGTGGAAGAAAGGGTATCAGTGATTGAATATCAAATGAGTGAAATGAAGTGAGAAGAGAAGTTTAGAGAAAACAGAGTAAAAAGAAAAGAACAAAGACTTCAAGAAATATGGAACTACGTGAAAAGACCTCTATGTGTGATTGGTGTACCTGAAAGTGACAGGGAGAATGGAACCAAGCTGGAAAATACTCTTCAGGATATTATCCAGGAGAACTTCCCCAACCTAGCAAGGCAGGCCAATATTCAAATTCAGGAAATACAGAGAACACCATAAAGATACTTCTCAAGAACAGCAACCCCAAGACATATAATTGTCAGATTCACCAAGGTTGAAATGAAGGAAAAAATGCTAAGGGCAGCCAGAGAGAAAGGTCAAGTTATCCACAAAGTGAAGCCCATCAGACTAACAGCAGATCTCTCAGCAGAAATTCTGCAAGCCAGAAGAGAGTGGGGGCCAATATCCAACAGTCTTAAAGAAAAGAATTTTCAACCCAGAATTTCATATCTAGCCAAACGAAGTTTCATAAGTCAGGGAGAAATAAAATCCTTTTCACACAAGCAAATGCTGAGAGATTTTGTCACCACCAAGCCTGCCTTACAAGTACTCCTGAAGGAAGCACTAAACGTGGAAAGGAACAACCAGTACCAGCCACTGCAAAAACATGCTAAATTGTAAAGACCGTCAATGCTTGGAAGAAACTGCATCAACTAATGGGCAAAATAACCAGTTAACATCATAAGGACAGGAAAAAATTCACAAATAACAATACTAACCTTAAATGTAAATGGGCTAAATGTCCCAATTAAAAGACACAAACTGGCAAATTGGATAAACAGTCAAGACTCATCAGGGTGCTGAATTCAGGAGACCTATCTCACGTGCAGAGACACACATAAGCTCAAAATAAAGGGATGGAGGAAGATCTACCAAGCAAATGGAAAACAAAAAAAGCAGGGACTGCAATCCCATTTTCTCATAAAACAGACTTTAAACCAACAAACATCAAAAGAGACTAAGAAGGCCATTACATGATGATAAAGGGATCAATTCAACAAGAAGAGCTAACTATTGTAAATATATATGCAGCCAATACAGGAGCACCCAGATTCATAAAGCAAGTCCTAAGAGACCTACAAAGAGACTTAGACTCCCACACAATAGTAAACAACATCAATAAAATAATGGCAAACCGAATCCAGCAGCACATCAAAAAGCTTATCCACCAAGATCAAGTTGACTTCATCCCTGGGATGCAAGGCTGGTTCAACATATGCAAATCAATAAACGTAATCCATCACATAAACAAAACCAAAGACAGAAATCACATGATTATCTCAAAAGATGCAGAAAAGGCTTTTGACAAAATTCAACAGTCCTTCATGCTAAAAACTCTCAATAAACTAGGTATTGATAGAATGTATCTCAAAATAATAAGAGTTGTTTATGACAAACCCACAGTCAGTATCATACTGAATGGGCAAAAAACTGGAGGCATTCCTTTTGAAAACCAGCACACGACAGGTATGCCCTCTGTCACCACTCCTATTCAACATAGTGTTGGAAGTTCTGGCCAGGGCAATCAGGCAAGAGAAAGAAATAGAGGGTATTCAATTAGGAAAAGAGGAAGTCAAATTGTCCCTGTTTTCAGATGACATGATTGTATACTTAGAAAACTGCATCGTCTCAGCCCCAAATCTCCTTAAGCTGATAAACAACTTCAGCAAAGTCTCAGGCTACAAAATCAATGTGCAAAAATCACAAGCATTCTTATACACCAATAACAGACAAACAGAGCGAAATCATGAGTGAACTCCCATTCACAACTGCTACAAAGACAAAAAAAAAAAAAAAATACTGAGGAATCCAACTTACAAGGGATGTGAAGGACCTCTTCAAGGAGAACTACAAACCACTGCTCAATGAAATAAGAGAGAATGCAAACAAATGGAAGAACATTCCATGCTCATGGATAGGAAGAATCAATATTGTGAAAATGGCCGTAGTGCCCAAGGTAATTTATAGATTCAATGCCATCCCCATCAAGCTATCAAAGACTTTCTTCACAGATTTGGAAAAAAACTACTTTAAAGTTCATATGGAACCAAAAGCGAGCCCACATTGCCAAGACAATCCTAAGCAAAAAGAACAAAGCTGAAGGCATCATGCTACCTGACTTCAAACTATACTACTATTTTGGCTACAGTAACCAAAATAGCATGGTACTGGTACCAAAACAGAGTTGCAGACGAATGGAGCAGAACAGAGGCCTCAGAAATATCACCACACACCTACAACCATCTGATCTTTGACAAACCTGACAAAAACAAGCGATGGGGAAAGGATTCCCTATTTAATAAATGGTGCTGGGGAAACTGGCTAGCCATATGTAGAAAGCTGAAACTGGATCCTTTCCTTACACTTTATACAAAAATTAATTCAAGATGGATTAGAGACTTAAATATTAGACCTAAAACCATAAAAACCCTAGAAGAAA